>NC_140453.1:1442500-1622500 GCF_963576455.1 Neolamprologus multifasciatus | reverse complement strand
CTGCCTCCAGAGGGCTCGCCTGGGGGTCAGCTAATGGGACCACTGCCATCCTGCCTCTAGGCTTTGGAAAACCTCCCCCCATCCTCCCCCAACCCGCCTTCTTTCCTGAAGACTTGGTTACAATAACTCGACGAACCCAGATGGGAGGGAGCTCTGTCTGTGTGAGGAGACGGAGTAAAGGTGTAAGCAAGCGGCCCGGCGCGCCCGGAGCCAACGCAAACCCACTCGCGCCTTGGAATCTTTCAATTTACCCGCAATAAATTGCAGTAGGAAGCAATCGCATCGCCGATGTGCTGAGAGGGTTGAAATTGAAACCAGCAGCACTCTCAAACAGCAGAGCCATGTAGTCTTGGCTTTGACTGGTTGAAGAAATGGAAACAATTCCTGAATCCCTGCATCTCCCCCTCTTGAGAATATGCTTATTCTCCAGGCCACGAAAAAACATGTTTGTTAGGCTGAGCACGCTCGCCAACTGATTAACGTGTCAAGTCGCTACCTCGGCTTATTTTTTCTCGCAAAAAAATAAAAAACAGCGGCAGCAGCAAGTCTGGCAACAAAACGGCTTTCAGGAGGCTGCTGGATCAAATCCGCACGATACTTAAAACATGCATGAATGTGCACACGTGCCTCGCATTTCTGTACATGTACCCTGTCATCGACGTGGCCCGGGTCAGTTGACGTAGTAACGTGGAGCTAATATTGGACTTGCTCCTGTTCCAACCTCGCCTTCTTTGTGTGGTGAGTGAGTGGTGGTCAGCTCTGTTTACTCTAACTGCAGGTGGCATCGGTGACATGCATTAGTTCCCCTCTGCCCGCAGAATGGAGGAGCAAATGTGAGCGCGACCCCCCCCCCCCCCCCTCCAGGCTTCTTCTGCGCTACAAGTAAAAACGTGGATCGAATATAATAAGCGTCCAATCCGCAGCTCCGGCTGTCCTCGCAGATACTTTGGCCTCCGATGGGCCCAAACTCGCGTTGTTGTCGCGTTCCCTCGCGCTGCCGTCCCCGCGCTCTCTTTTACGCTCGAGTTCGCCGCTTTCACGAGACAAAAACAGCCGTTTGCGACCTTACAAATCACAATCTCTCATAATCTCTCACGGTCTGAGCTGAGAGCTGATTCGAGATTAATAACACCGTCAGTAACATCTTGTTCTTCAGAGGAAGCTATATCATATTTTTTTGCGTCTCTCTCACAAAAACAGCTTGTGTCAATAAAGGCTTGCTTAATAAAAGCTCCTTGCTTGCTCGTGCAGCGTGCGGCTATCAGATAATGCGGTGCGTGTTTTATTGGGTGACGGACAAATAAAGAATAGCAGAGCGGCGTGTGGGAAGGCAGACACCGGTCTAAAAGCCTCCATTCATCCCTGAGTCATGTTTCACGGGGCCTGCAGTTTCAGTTTGGAGCGTAATCTCCTCCAGATGCCCTCGCGGGGGGGAAACAGCCCCCCCGCCCGCAACGCAGCAAAAACAAGAGCCAGACCTTGATAATGTAATTGATTTGCAAGTTTTCTCTTGTAGCTGTTTTGACTCTGCGTCCGCGTGTTTACTCGCGGCGTCCGCTCTGTTTGCTTTCTGCTGTCCGCGCGTTCCGATCACAACAGCGTCTCCTCCAGTCATCAACTTCAGCAGGCTGCTGCTGCTGCACGGGAAGAACAAGGGAAATATATGCATAACCCTCCGCTGACACGGCGCCTCGTTTGAAGTGGGATTCACAAACAGATGCCCCCCCCCCCCCCCTCCTTGCGTAATTATTGAGGATATTAAAGTGCTGCCTCTCTCTCTTTGTCTCTCTGACTCCTTAACACAAACACTCAAGCCGTCATTTGCAAAAAAAAAAAGAAGAAGAAGCCAATTCCATTTCCTGTTTTAGAAACCGGCTTTGGAGCTTTCTCCTGTTTTTGGAAAACAAATATAAACTGGGACTTGTGAGAGGAACTTTTCCATTATGTGAGAGACTCGCCTGCAGATGATGATGATTTTATTGCTAATAATAACAAGTCGCTTTTTTAGGGAATAAAGGAACAGCTTCTTGTTTTCTAACCAAGATCGTGAGGTGTAGGGATGGCTATCGTTTAGGTTTTATCCGATACCGGTGCCAAACCGGCACTTTAGAAACGGTGCCGGTGCTCAAACCGGTGCTTAAAGAATGGAGAA
The DNA here is from genome assembly GCF_963576455.1 of Neolamprologus multifasciatus. NCBI lineage: Eukaryota > Metazoa > Chordata > Actinopteri > Cichliformes > Cichlidae > Neolamprologus > Neolamprologus multifasciatus. The sequence goes on along the minus strand of NC_140453.1, from coordinate 1,620,348 downwards.
CACAAAATTGGTCCAAAAACCTCTCATGTTCAGCTGTTTTTTTGTAAAAAGATAACAATGTTAGCCTTTTCTGCAGCTATGGGGCATATATGGTATCACTCTTGGCTGGAAGCAGCTTAAACAATGGAAAAACACAAACTTTGTCCAAAAACCTCTCATGTTTAACTGTTTTCCACTTTTTCTTTGGTACCTACCTGGACCCGCCTACTATCCTCGAAATGTAAAATGATTGGCTAGAATCTAAAGTGTATCTCAGCTCAGGAAAAAAAGCACCGAAATGTGCGCTGCTTTTCGGTCTGGTTACTACCGTTTATGTCAGAACCCATCCCTAGTGAGGTGTAACATTTACAGACAGCTGAACATCATTTAAGAAGCTGAATTAGCAAGTTTTACTTTTATTTATTTTTTCTTAATGAATGCCTGAGGAGAAAAGTTTCAGACTTTGGAGCGAGTTGGATGAAACGCCACGGCATGAAGATTAGAAAGAGCGAGCAAATTCAGTCAGGAGCAAATTCAGCCTCTGAGAACCTCCAAAGCTTCGCTAATTATCCTCCAACAGCTTCATGGGCTAGTTTTTCAAATTTGACTGAATGGCAGAAACGGCGAGCGGTGCTCACTGGTGCCTCTGAAGTTACATCATGTTAGTAAATGTGAGGGGCAGCTGAGAGAAAGCTCTTCCTTCTTTACAGCAGCGGCTCAGTGCAGGATGTTTACAGCGTGGGCCAGTTTGGCCTCTACTGAAGACAAAGTCGAGCCAAGAAACAGGTGAACAAAGTCAAAGTGAAAAATAACTTCAGCCTAATGATGACAATCCAGTAACAAGTGAGGAAACAGCTCTGTGGCCTCCCCACCAACACAGCCAAGCAAACTGCCAATCATGTGAGGATCTGCATCTGCTGCATGTATATAGTAGTAAATAACAATTATATACTTAACACGTGTCCTCAAAATAGGGTTCAAAAGTGCCAAAACATATCTCGCCCATCCCTTGGTGTCACATATGGAACCAGAGAACCAAAGGCAGGAACTGTGGACGATGTTGACACGATAGCAGCTGCACATCCATGATGCAAATCCACCACATCCCAAAGGTGCTGGACTGGACTGAGATCAGGTGACTGTGCAGGTCATCTGAGTCAGCAGCAACACTCGGGAAGGCTACGGTGTTCAAACAATGCTCACTGACGGTTGTGTGGGAACATCCCAGCAGGTCAGCAGTTTCTGAAATAGTCGTCTGGCACCAACAACCGTGCTGCGTTCAAAGTCACTTAAATCCCACTTTTTCCACATTCTGACGCTCGGATCGATCGCTGTGTTCCTGAAAACTTTATTGGCTGATTAGATATTAACGTTAACAGGCAATGAAGACATGACCTAATAATTTAACTGATGTTTGTATGTCACAAGCTGGTTTTTACTAAAATGAAAGCTAACTTAGCGTTAAGACTTTAACCTGATTCCTCACGGTGAACAAATCGCTGGTTATCACTGATGTTAAATCATCTAAAAAGACAATCACGCTGCCATGCACAACTGCACTGATTAATTAGCGATTTAATAAACCAGCTTAAAGTCTTTGGTGAATTTTTATTCCATCTTTTAGGTTTTCTACCTTTTTTTCATCAGCCGAGTGTTTTCGTGTATTTTTCGAGCTTAAAGAACGAAAGCAAACAAAACGATCTTGATCTTTCAGCTGCCGCCTTTAGGGGTCACCACAGCGAATCGTCTGCCTCCATCTCATCCTATCCCAGCACATCTGCATGTCCTTCTTCTCTGTGGTCTTCCTCTTCTCCTCCTGCCTGCCAGCTCCATCTTCAACATCCCTTCTCCCACGTCCGAATCATCTCAGCCTCGTCTCTCCAACTTTGTCTCCAAACCACTCGACCTGAGCCGTCCCTCTGATGTATTCATTCCCAGTCATGTCCGTCCTGGTCCCCCCCCAGTCAGCATCTTCAGCTCTGACTTGCCACCTTAGCCAAACCATAAATCACAGCAGGTCTCGCTGGCCTCTTGTAAACCTTCCCTTTCACGCTCGCCGTTACCCTTCTGTCACAAATCACCCCTGACGCGACTGCATTCCCTAAATATTATCTAATCAATTAAACGACTCGACCGCTTTGCAGCACTCAAACTCTCCAAACATCCATGTACACAAACAGGCTGAAAACCGCCTGCACCAGGCCCAACTTTACACTCTCCCATCCTCTGAGAGGGATATGAATCTGTCCTTGTAAAACACAACTGTAAATATACATGGATGAAATTTACAAGCCAATTGCCTCCTTGGACTTGAGTCAAGCTAATAAACACAGAGAAGGAGGAGAAAAGACGAGCAGGCCCTCGTCCTATCTAGGCCAGTCGACCGGGAGGCGTGGCGAGGGGTGGGCTGCACGGCTCTCGCTCCGGGCCAGGTCTGTCGAGAAGGTCATGTGAAAGTGGAATGCGGCGGGGTCGGTTGCTCGCCAGAGGCTGCGTTCAGTCACAAAAGCTTATTTTTTTAAAACAAAGTGAAAACTGTACGCCACCTGGGAGAGATTATTCCTCACTGTTGTCCAGGTTTATTTGAATAATTGAGTTTCTGAAGCATGCGAGGCTACATCGCCACGGGGCAAAGATCTCAGTGTTTTATGCTTTGTTTGGTTTTTTTATTTGGCGGCGCATCGTTTCGACGGAGTTTAACTGACATAATGTGAGGCTGGGCGTTTGCATGCTGCATAACTGGACAAACAATTACCTAGCAATTACGGCGAAGCTTTTGAGATAGAGAGGAATGCATCGCTCAGCAGGCAGCTGACAGCGTGCGCTAACTCAGCAAGCGACATGCAAAATAGGAAAATAATGGCTCAGAGTGCCAGAAGTGAAGAGCGTCGGTCCAACGCAGAGACACACGGCAAACATGAAGGCTGCACACGAACAGGAAGAAGCGATTTATGTAGACAGGGAAAAGGAGCACGTGCAAACATCGAGACACATCTAAAGAGAAGCGAACATGACTGAAAGCAGGGCTGGAGGGGGGAGGGGGGGGTCTCAGACTAGGTTTGGTTTCATTGAGAGTGATTCGTGCATATAAAGAAAATGACTCAATGTTTTTCCCACACGACAGGATTGTTTCAGTTCGCCGTGTTAAGCTGCAGCGTCGTCATAGGTCACAAAGTTGAATAAAGACAAAACTTTAAGGTGAGTAAGAACAGAAAGGTGGGGGCGCGACGCCTGTGAGCTGTTTAGTTTGGACCTTTGTTCTCACCCGCATCAGTCGAGGGTTTGGGTGCTGCAACAACAACATGATGTCATGTTGACTGGTAAGGAGGAAGAATGAGGGGGGGGGCAGAGGTGATAAAAATGTGGGAGGTGAAGAAAACGGGTGACGACGTGGAGTTTGTTATGTTTGTTTTTTGGCATCAGATTGCAGATTGTAAAAGTCACGCTGTCGGTGGTTGGGAATCTGATTCAAATCTAATTTTAAACGACTTCGTGCCCAGAGCCGCTCGAATCACATTTCCAACTGTCCTTTACGTCACTGCCAGCGCCTAACACACAACACATGACGGTAACATCACACCTGGCTGCAACTGCTGGAGACCAAGGAGGTCTGAGAGACTTTTATTTAAGTAAAAATACGTCTCTATAAGTCTTGGAAACCACCACCTTTGGTGTACTGTGTCCATACACACAACAAAATAGACCCCTGCTGTGCTGAGATGTTGAGCTTTTTGGACGCGGTGATGTTTCGGCCAGATGTTAAGGTATACGGCGCACTATAGTTCTGATCTCGCCGCTCATGCAGCTTCAGGTAAAACAGCCTCGTTGAACGAGGAAAAAGCCGAGTGGGGCCTGTGTTACTGTTGTTAGCGGTGCCTCAGTGTTACCGTTAGCATGTTACTGGTGGAAATGGAGCCAATTTGAACAGCTTTAAACAAATGATGCGGTGAAGTGGCAAGGTTAGGTTATTAACACCCTGGAAAACGCTGCCAGAAATGCAATTGGTTTCAGCCTCAAAGTTACAATGGCATCGACTTTGGGGCAACTTTATCTTTGATAAAGAGGCGTCAACGCCCAACGGCGATGTGGCGACCAGAGCTGATGGGATGTCGGTGAGATTTCAGGAGTGAATTTGGTATCTGGTATGGTATTAGTACCAGTTAGAGACTGCACCCCACCCAAACATCCACACAATCAAGCATGAAGGTGGAACTATTATGCTTCGGGACTGAGGCTGCAGGACAACTTAAACACAACAAGGAGGCCATGAACCGTAAAGTCTTGGGCAGAGCAATGAAGATGGGTCATGGATGGATCTTCCACCAAGACCCAGATCATCATGGCTAAAGAAGAAGAACATTGAGCTCATGGAGCGGCCCAGCAAGTCTCCAGACCATAATCCTATAGAACAGCGGTCTCCAACCCCCGGGCCTCGGTCCGTGAGTCGTTTGGTACCGGGCCGCGAGAGTTGAGGCTCAGGTGTGAAATGTCTAGTTTTCAGGGTTTTTATTGGTTTTCAGTGTTATTTTGTTATCGTTTTTATCGTTTACTCGGTTTTCCTGGGTCTTTTCACGTGTGTTGTGAATAAATCTTCTTTTTTTCGGTACCGGTACTAGTTTTATTTTGTTGTATTTATCCGCGACACCTTAAAGTCCGGTCCGTGAAAATATTGTCGGGCACAAACCGGTCCGTGGCGCAAAAAAGGTTGGAGACCGCTGCTGTAGAAAATCTGTGTAGAGAGTTTAAGCTGGAGACTTCAGAGAGTTCGTAAAGATTCGTGAACCAAACCTTCATAAGATGTGTGCAAAACTGTTGACCAGGTACAAGAAACATCTTGCTGCTTGCCAACAACAGTTTCTCCACAAAGCGCGAACCTACATTTTGCGAGTTTCAGTTGAAACTTGTTATTACAACTTTAAATATAAAGCCTTGAGCTGTAGCAGGATCACTGCTGTTAGATCAGAGGAGAGAGGTTTGAATGATTTTGACGATTTTAACCACATTCTTTGGAAATATAAACATTTGTTATTTTTTGTCATCAAAAAAGGAAGTTTTGCCACATAAACGCGAGTCCATTTTTGGAGTCTAATGTAAACAGTTATTTTTAAAGCCTTCTGGGAAGAGGTCTGCTGAAACAGCGAACCACTCCGAGCTATCTGAGATGAAGAAAGAAGAAAGTGGAGCAACAACCCGGTAAATGTGAAAAAGATCAACGCCATCGCACGAAGCTGAATAAAAAGATTTCATGGACTGAAATGAACTCGGAGACGAACATTCCTGGTGTCTGATACGACCCACATCACCACGACTACTGTGGTGTGAGACGATTCATCGCCCGTATTCATCTCATCTGCAGCCTTCTGTTTTGGTTACATTTGAGAGAAATACCCACTCCCACACTCTTTCAGTGTGTGTGTGTGTAGCAGCGCTGCTGCCACAAAAACTAATGCTGATAGCTCTGCGATGCCTGAACACCAAACGCAACATCGCTTGTAAATGACAACAAGGATTTCACAACTAAAGCTCAACTTTGAGGAATAAATTGAGTTTTTATGAGGTGTGAACATAAAATCTAAGATAAGGGGGGACACGAGGGCGGAGGGGGGGCGGCTGAGTCCTGAATGCGTCAGCAGCATGAAGCCTGTTAAAAGTTCAGTGTGACTGGAGCAGAAAATCAGGGAGTGCAGCTCCAAGTTGTGTTATGTACGCCTGCTGGCAGCCCTTCTGGCTGGCATTCGCCGGCGCTTTTTTGGCCACTTTCAGAGGTTTCCAAAGCAAACAGGAACGGCTCTGCTTACGCGCCATAAAACCTGTCCTCAATTATAGGCAGCGCTGTACTCAAAGGGTAAGAAAGTGTTCAAAGTACTTCAGTAACTTCCAAAAAGATCTATAAGTTACTTTTAAATGTGGAGTATCTGTTTTGGCCCATAATGAGGTATCATGATGCTGGTTTAGGCAACACTCCGAATGCTGTATATACTATTATTATCATCATTATAGTGTGGATGCCTCAAAGGCACACTATTGAGTTCCTGTTTCTCTTTATTCTTTATTATTCTGGTTGCTTCCGTACGTTTTTTGCCGCTTAACTACTCCCTCAGTTTTCATGCTATTTGCACCGTTCAAACTTTGAAAAATTCTGCTCTTTCTGCTAATGCCAGCTATGACTTTTGGTGCTCATAACTTCTATACTTTTTGAGATATTGAATTTTTTTTTGCAATATTTTTTGCCCATTTCTGCCATATTATCAGTGGCCTCACTGATTTCCCTTGCCCGGTTGACCTGTGTTTTAGCTCAGTGAGATGAGCAGCCGTTCTCAGACTGGGAGGCCGGGGTTCAAATCCTGCTTATGGCAACATTTCTTTCAGTTAACAGTTAAACTTTTTTTTAACTCTTTTCAGCAGAAATTCTGCTCATTCGCCTCTTTTCAGCAAAATTTTCAGCCTTTTCACCTCTTATAAGCACAAATCTCAGCAGCTTCTGCTCATTTCAGCAGAATTGTCAGTCTCTCCACCTCATCTCTGTGAGAATGAGATTGGCTCAGTGAGATGAGTAGCTGCCTTGAGACCAGGAGGGCCAGGTTCAAATCCTGTTCACGGCAACATTTCATTTCACCACTTTTCAGGAAAAATTTCTCCGTTACCCCTTTGAGTAGAATTTTTTGCTTTTCACCACTTTTCAGCAACATTTTCTGCTTCTTCACCTGTTTTCAGCAGAATTTTCAGTTTCTTCACCACCTTACAACTTTTTGCAACTTTTCAACTTTTTCAGCTTTTTTCTTCAGCGTTAAGGCATCCACACAGCATTTTCGCAGGAAATGCAAATTTTTCTAGTTATCATCATCATTATTATTATTATACATTATCTGTAATTTTAAAAAAAACGACGTTGCACATTTCATCAGGTATGGTAGCACCATGGAATATACTCGATTGTTGTGAAGACCGGGGATAAGATCTGTGGTGTTTATGTCTGTGGCATAACACCATAATAGCTATACTGCCTGTTCAGAAGCCAATATAGCATTAAGCACCACAAAAGTACAGAATGCATTGGCACACATGTTGTCCCATCACTTGCTGAAATAATAGGTGCAAGTGTCTGAAGACTTCCTGCCAACTCTCTGTACTCATGCTGCAGTTTAGAACCATCGTTAAGTGTTTTACAAAGGAAGCAAAGGAACAAGAAAAAACAGATGTAACGTCCATATCTCAGCTACAACACGTCCAACTTATTTTGTGGTGAACAACTTCACCCTCAAAATATCCGAGTCGCTCCAACAACTATGAGACTAGTTTGTACTCAGAGAGACGGAGCGTTAGCTTATCTTGCTTAATGTTGCCATGACTGCAGGTAGATGTTGTGCTTTTTTACAGCAGTCAGCTGCAGCATGCGTGCCTCGTCATTCACTCTGCTACTCTGTTCATTTAAAGATTGCTGGGTTTCTATCGGCAGCACGATGCACAAAACACAGAATAAATGGAGGTCTCACCTCAGAGGTCTGTAGCCCCACAGGATCTGCTGCCAGTGTATCATTGCCACCACACGATACCCCCAAAGGGCCCGTCCTGATGTCCTGATGTGCTGCTTTGGTCTAAACGCTCGAAGGTTCCAGCTTTAGACAAAGCAGCATTTGCTGAGTCCTCGGGAGGTTTTCATATTCTGGCTGAACTCTAGTTGTGCATTACACAATGGACGCAAAAAGTCATTGTGAGGATGTATAATGGTAATTACATTTTTCAGTTCAAACCACCAAAACTGACTCATCGAATTCGATTTATGCAGTAATAACAGTCAGCTGGTGGATGGATTTAGGTCCAAGAAGAAGGCACGAGGAAGCAAACAGACCCTCAGGTCTGCGCTAAGCATGGCACATGTATCCTCAGACACATTAAGACATCAGGGCGGGAACGAGCCAACAACCAAAGATCGCAGCTCTTGATGAAAACTAACAAAGCCGGTTATAGAACGAAGGACAAGTCTTTCTTCTTCTTGCTAACTACAGCGTGTGACCAATCAGCTTTAATCCAGAATCCATGGTCACATTATCAACAACTAATATTCAAAATGCCTTTTACAGTGTGGCGGGTTCCTGTGTCTCAGCCACAGACAGAGACGGAAGAAGGGTCAGACTGAGATGACTCTTCTGGGTGTTTATGGGGTTTCTTTGTTTTCCAGAACATTGTTACTGCAGCAATCAAAGCTGCGACTTTCCCTTTAAACTGCTCCGTAAAGAACAATCAAAGGTGCAGCTGAATGTTGAGTCACTCGCTTTGTGAAAAGAACAAACCGCGTTGGTCACCTCCAATCGTCAGATACATTTGATGCAACATGGCGAATGTTAGCCCCCCCCCCCCCCAAAGAAAGAAAAGAAAATCAGCTGCTGTTCCCTCATTGGTTCAGTTCTGGTCGAATCTTTCAGAGGTCACGGCTGCGGCGCGTCTCTCTCTGAACGACAGGTCCCACATTAATGGGGCGCCAGCGGTCACAAGTGGGAGATTATGAGTGTTTGATGAAAACAGCTATTGGTGGGATTTATCATGGGTGATGTTGACTCAGTTCGACCTCCAGACGTGCGCGTGAGGTCACTGTTGCAGCTTTGTGTTTTCAGGGCTTTTTTCAGGTACATCGGTCTTTACGGTACGTTAATGTCTAAGCCGTCGACTATAATCTAATGACTGCGCGCAGGTATTATCTTCCAAAAATATACATTTTTCTGAACTCCTGAGTTATGTTTGTTTTAATGGAGGCAGAAAGAATTCGAGCCCGTCGATGGGACGGAGGCTGAAATGCAGATGTATACACACAGACGTTTTTTATAGACACTTAACTCTAATTAACCTTCGTTCTCCTATTTGCCTATAATCACATTATCCTCTGGTATTTGACTCTATTTTCCTTTCGTTCACGAGAGGCCATGTCCTCCCGCTACATGCCCAGAACAGTGAGACGGAGCGAGAACAAGCTTCTCCTTGTGTCCGATCTCCCAGTCGGCCGTAGAAGCAGCCTACGGTCTTCCTTCTCCCTCCCTCTCTTTCTCGCTCTCGTCCTTTCCTGCTCCTCCATCACTGCATATCTGAGCTCTGCCCTCAGGCTGCGTCCAGCACCAGACAACGTCTGATTCATGCTTTGAGTCGGCCGCTGCCGTCAGCTGACTCTTCAGTGCTACAGGTTTGGGCTTGTACAGGATTCAGTCTCCTGTCAGGATGTTAATAAACGAGCGTCTAAATAAAGTAATTCAAGACTTCTTTAAAAAAAACTGTTTTTCTTCGCTGTCATTTCTAACAGTCTCAAACACAGTGAGACATTCCTAATGTCAAAGTCAACTTTTTTTGCAACTAATTGTATCAAATGTTTAAAAAAATAAAATAAAAAATGCGTCTTTTATCCCCCATGTTGTAGAAAACACACTGCAGCTGTCGAATATGTTCATACTGATGTGTAAAACCCTTCTGCTGTGCCCCAAAGCAGTGACACTGTGGAGGTGAAAGCGCTCACTTTAACCTGAGCTCCAGAAAGGTGCCTGCTGAGCCGTCAACTGACACATTACACAATGCATACTTTAAAGAACTGATGCAGAGATGATGATGCAGAAAATTTGCAGATTTGGAAACACGTCAGTTCCTTTAGACGGACATGTTACACTTACGCTTCATTGCATTTAACAAAGACATCAAAGTTATTTTACAGTAAAAATGATATGAAAAAATTATGGAGCCTCAAAAATGATGTTTTGTAAAAAAAATAAAATAAAATAAGGAAAAAAAGTTGAACTAACACCAACTTGACTGCTAAAATATGAAACTCGTGGTTACATGTGAAGCCATCTGTAGTATTAACTCAATAATAATCTGTTTAAACTACAGAAGGACAGACAGTATAAAATACTCAATAACACTCAACTGTCTTCTTCTTATCGCATCACTTTGATTCTACTTACTTGATTTTTGTTTTTCGAGGGATTTTTTCTCCATGTTCTGTTAAAACGTCATAAATCATAATGAAATAAGATTTCTTTGAAATGTATTTTCAGATCTTTGTTTGGCTCAAAGGTTGTTAGTAAACCAGAAACCAAACGTTAGCTAAATGTAACAACAACAGGTGATATATAAAAACTGCTGAAATAATTAGCAAAGAATTTTAATTGTTTCTGTAAAAGTAGTAAAAAAATTTAAACAGAACTGTAAAAATAAACAGAGCACTAAAGCTCATATTTATTTTATATAATTAGCTAAAAATAGGCTAAATACAATAATTGAAATGGTAAGTTAAGGAAGCGTTCATGTTTCAAACACTTAGTGTAATACACGACTTCTATTAGCGTAAACATTTTAAATGGTTAAATAACAGATCAGAGCCGGTAAAGACTTTGGCAACTAGGGGTGGGGGAAAAATGGATACTGTGTAGTATGGTGATATTTTGTTTGCTAATAATGTATGGATACAGGGACAGCAGAAATCGATACTTTGTTACAAAAAGGTTTTTGTGCTCTGACTTCAGAGCATGTTGATCCTTTTTCTGAGCAAGAATCCTGACATTCCTTCACTGTCCAAATGTGTTTAACTTGTTTTTGGCAGCAATAAACATGACAGTTTACTTATTTTAATTTAAGACATGTTTTATTTTAATTAAGTTTAAAACTTTTTTATTTAATGTAAAATTATATTTTGTTTTAATTTACTTTCAAATTCTTCAGTTGCTGAAGGGGCTGCATAGTTTTCATAAACTGCATAGTTCAGAATAGCTATAATTGTACCAGATGGTTGATTCAGTTAAGTTGGACTAGACTGTAATACAAACCGTTCAGTTTGTCAACAATCAAACTGAAATGAGAGAAAGACTGAGTGTGAGACTTTGATATTAGAGAAAATGAATATTGATAAAGTTTACCTTCATGTACAGAATCTGAATATCGCAAAATATTTTAAAAAATTGCAATAATATCGTATCGTGCGTTAAGTATTGTGATAATATCGTATCGTGGGATGTGTGGTGATTCCCACCTCTACCGGCTACAAGTTCAAACAGTTAAGAGAGGATTTGCATTTTAAACAGACAGTTTCTAAAATTGTTACTTAAACCCAACAGATAAAAAGTTAAAACAGCAAAAAGATGATGAATAAAAGCTCCAAATCAGATGCAGCCTCTCAGAACGCTGCAGCAAACTTGACCCAGTGACTGTTTTTAAAGCGTTACTTTGCAGTGAGTTAAAATACATATATGTGGAGTGTTTCCTGTTTGATGACTCTGCATGAACAATACGATTCTGGAAATAAAATCTACAGGGACAAAAACAGCAGACATATCCAGGCTACTGCTACACAATTTGGAACAACTGTGAACATGTTAGGAAAATGAAATATTAGAGGTCATATGTTGATGCTGGAGAGGTGTGTGTCACTATTCTCTGTATGCTGCAGCCTTATGTTTCCTCATTAATCACGTTCATTGGCAGTTATGGTCTGGCACTTGGCGTTCTGGAGGTTTGTTAAGTAAAAGCCGGTGAATAAAACAGCTTTGTAAATGGAGTGTAATCAGGGCAGCTTTCCCCAGTAAAGAAGAGGAAAAAGCTTTTGATGATAGAGATGTGATTATTTCCAAAGAAGCGTGGAGTGTTTACCTGTGAGAGGCAGAGGAGGACTTCACACCCATTTAAATAATGAGACCATTGCGAAAGATGTTAGAGATAATTGTTTCTATTTCACCTCAGACATTTTAAAAGTTATTGCTGGTATGCTCACAATTATTTTCAATCGCTTCCTTTTGCTGGAAAAGGAAGAGCTGGTGAGATTACACAACGTAAGCCGGCCCTCACCCTGTTCTGAACGCTTTCTTCTTTGTCAACCAGCCCTGCAGAGGCTGTGGGTGCACTCTGTTCATCACGCTCTTTAAAGACAGTAATAACAATAATGTGTACTCAACCTTTTATTTAGCGTCTCCTGCAGGCCACCCATTAAACTCATCAGCCCTGCTTAAAACTTTGCTTCAGAAGCCATTCGTCATCCCAAAGGTTGACAAGACAAGTGCAGCAGGTCAGGAAGAAGCACAGTGAACAACGGCCATGAGAAACAGGCAGCCATGAATAATGCATGCGTGGAAAACAACAATAACAACTTCTGAAAGTTCATTTTGGCTTTCAGCTGAAGATGCGCTCACATGAAAGGGAAAAAGCGCCTTTTTGCCAACTTCTATGCAGTCGTACTCCAAGCTCAGCTTGAGATAGACACTGATTAGTTTAATTATGTGCGCCGTGATTGGGCATCTTAATGGTTCTCATCACAATATGAGACGTGACTTACAATGATTTAGAGCTGTGACATTTGTGATAAAGCTTTGGGAAGAAATCTGATATTTTTCTTCTTTTCTTTTTTGTTTACAGACACTAAAACATCCAAACACACACACACACACACTTACCGTCTCTAAGCACTCGGTGGTCGTAGCGGGGTCAAAGAACAGAGGCGAGGAGCCCTCACGGCGTTACGCTCCCATGTCAGCCTGGCTCACAGACACCGACGGGCTCGTTAACTCGAGAGCTCGCTGAAGTGTGTCAAGAGGAAACTGCAGGCACAAGTCAGTCAGGCCGGCGAGGAGCAGGCAAACGAGGCAGACACAAAGCGGAGAGAATTCAAAGACGCCAGCAGTTTCTTCTTCCTCGCTTTCTCTGCTGTAACTTAACCCCCCCGAGGAGCTCCGGCGAGCAGACACACACAACCAGTTCCAGACCTGTCCTGCTCCGGCGGCGTGCCTCTCCCCTTTTCTGCCTCTCACATTTCTCAGGGTTTTTTGGTATCATTTAACTCTTGATTTTCGATGAGCTCACCGCGGGCTCGGGTTTCAGCGCCTTTTGCTGGAATGCGAGGGCAGTCTGGAAGAGGCGAGAGGTGGCGGGGAGGTCAAAGGCTACCGGGCTGTAGTGCGGAGGAATGGGGACGACGGGGGAGTCCGTCATCCCGGGGAGTTTCAGCGGATGGATATCTGGAGAGGGGGGGCCCCGGAGAGCCGAGAACAAAACAGGAGTCTCAGGGGTCACGGGTTACGGATGTTGCCGGCAACATTTGACATCTCTGGAGGCTCCAGACTTCAGGAACACCGAGTACATTTACACGCTCACACACACACACGTTCGTGTCTAAGTGCCAGATTTATTGCTCACTTAGGGGCTCGGGTGTTTCCCTCCGGGACAAACGCTTTTTTTCTTCTGCTGTTTTCATATTTTGAGCAGCGTTGGGTCAGAAGCACGAGTGTGACCACAGTCAGGAGAATAATACGGTCATTTGCATCGTGCAACTTTAGCAACTTTGTGAGGAGCAGGGATTTGTTTAATGCCCCCTAGATCAGGAGCTACACCGCAGATTAAGAAGAGCAGGTAAAATATCACCGTGGCTTAGCCAATAAGCCCAAAATGCACATCAGTGTTTGCAAAGACTCCACCATTAAATAGAAAGTAGTTCTGTCCCCGCCCTGGAGTTTCTCAACCAGATGTGAACTAAACCTGTTAATGCTGTTTTTCACACATGGCTTTACAACAGTCAGGTGTGGGATTGTTACAGACTCAATAATTCACTTTGTTTCTGAAACTATGCAACCGCTGGGTCTTGATGACTACTTAAGAGCACGGGAAGAAATCAGGTCAAACCCTATTTTCAAACTCCATAATGGAACTAATTTACAAACCCCCGGAGGCTGAAATCCCCCCTTGACACGTTCAGAGTGCACTCTGTCGTGTGTTTGAGAAATCTTACCCACATGTGTCCAGAGTATCGATCCACCTGCAGCTTTGATAGAAGCGTCGTAGCTGCAGGTATGAATCTCGCCAAATTAAGGTGATCCTCAGGGCAGCTGACGGGGACCACTGCCCTTCTCGTTCCTACAGGAAGCACACGCATAAAACTGATGTCTTAGCTGTGCTGCTGCAGTCGTATACGTCTCTGTGAAAGCCTCTGACATCCTGTGAGGTCCCTGATATTGTGCCCGGATACATTAATAAATTAATGGGGAATAAATTATTAAAGCTGTCATCAAAGTGAGAAATATTTAGCAAGTGGATGAAATCTGTCTTGTAATTACAGAGCCTGAATTGATTTTCACCTCTCGCATAATGATCATAAAAACTCTATTTTTAACCTTTTTTTTTATTCTTTCTTTATTTTATTCCTTATTTAACAAACAAAGAGGAAATCTGCATGAACTGTGTCTGTAATAACACATTTATATCCAAAGGCAACTTTAGCAAACTGTATGAACAACATCTGTCTTTTTATAACGAACAAGTCCATAGATGTTTTCAATAGTTTGGGTGAAACATATGTATATTTTTATTATTATTGTTATAATTGTATTGTTTTTTGTTTTATAATTGTTTTATTATTATTGTATTATTATTATTATTATGTAAGTAAATTAATAGCAATCTTATCTGTGTGTTTCTGTCCTGCCTTCCCTGAGCTCGGTTCTGTTGGAGGTTACTTCCTGTCAAAAGGGAGTTTTTCCTTCCCACTGTCGCCAAGTGTTTGCTGATGAACCCCAACAATCAGACGACCCCCTGTTATCATACTGTAAAGCACTTTGAGGTAACTGTTGTTGTGATTTGCTGCTATATAAATAGAACTGAACTGAAATGTTCTGTTTAAACTCTCATATTGTTGTAAAGGCCAATGAACAGATTGTTCTGTTGTCACGATTTCATATTCTCAGGCTGCCATAAAAAACAAAAAGGCCACTTTTAGCTTGTGGCCAACTCGAGGGTGAAAGCTTTGGCCACATTGGTGCAGTTTCACATGCAAATGCAGAGCTGCTGACAATCACCGGCACCTGTTTGGTGGCACGTTACACTTTGTGCTAATTATATGCAGTTTGCTGCACCTGCGGTGATGCTGCAGAGGTGTGAGCCGGGGTTAAATGGACAACACAGCAGAAAAACAGAGATAGAGAGAGCAAAGAAATTCTCTCGGAGATGATCAAACTATATTCCTGTGTGAAACAAAAATAATGATAATAACGGTGAATCACAGATGCAGCCTGGCGTGTTTACTCTTCCCCCTCTTCTGCCCAGCTAACTTTGAACTGCAGCCCTGGAAGCCGCTCCAGTCGTCGGGAATGTGTGGTCTTTATTAAGGAGAGGAAGTGTGCAAATGAGCACCGCGGGCCCAAAATCTCAGGAGTCTTGATCCTTTTCCCCCTTGTGGCACTTTTTTAATCGCTTATACTGATAGCAAGTTTGTGTACGAGGCCCCGCGTGTCAGAGAAACAGGCTGACGGGACACACACACACACACCTCACCCAGCCTCCCTCCCCTCCCGGTCTGTGTAACATGCTGAGGACTGAGCTCATATACTGTTTGTGCAGATGAGTGTCGGAGCGGGCACACCCTCTGCGGGCCTGTTCCCATGGGAACAGCAGTGATAGCGAACAGCTTGTTTTTGTGGTTTTTGGCAGTGTTGCCACTGCTGGAATACTGACAGGCGCTGGGGAGGTCTGATATGCAAAATCTCTGCCAGGTAGGCTTTATGTGAAAAGAATGTTTTCTCTTTGACTTTCTCCTCTGTGTTTCTAAATCCACGCTGAGCTATTCGGTCACACGGCTTCGGTGGAATTCCACTTTTTTCCTTGTTTTTTTTCCTTCCACCTATCGTTGATCAAACGGCGCTTGTGTTTCAGAGCTCGCTCCACGCCACGAGCTGACAGACTGAACTTGTTCTTGAGGGTTCACAATCCCCCCCCCTCAAGGTGGATGCGAGATCGGTTTTAGTCAAATGACTTCAGGTTAGTGTTACACGTCTCTGCACGCTTGGCCGACACACACTTGGCTTCGCTTCTGACCTTTCTGTGTCTCCGAGGGAATTCCACACAAGCTGAACAGGAAAATGTGTTTTGGGTTTTTTTTTTAAATCACATAAAATTTCAAACGATAACATCGCCGCATGGGTTAGCTGACTTCATTAGCATATTTGTAATCCGAAGCCTTTTCAGGAAGAAGCAGAAGAAAAAGGGTGAAGACGTGGACAGGTTTAAAACTCATTTGCATCTCAGCAGTGAATTTGGCGAGCGTGGCTGTGCCCACGTCCTGACTTAAGAAGTCAAACTGTAACTGTGATGAGAAAAAACGCTTCTGTAGGTTTATGAACAGCAATGAAAAGAAATCAGTGTTGGCTACACAGAAAAATCACTCGCCATCTGTGTCCAGGAACAAAGAACAAGCATCCCCCGCTGACCTTCACGCATCAAACACAACTGCAAACCTATATTCAGCCTTTTTTTGCTTTGTTTTGATGTGTTTTCTTTAATAGAAGACCTTGAAATGAAATTAAAGCGCCGTATGTTTATTGTGCAAATGACTACCTCTCTTTACGTATTTGGATTCCTAAATGAAAACATTCTCCCAGAAACTCTTCGCCAGGGTTCTCGCTGAGAGAGCGAGCGGCGCAGAGGCCAGCAGACCTTCCTCTCCTCTCCTTCCTCCCTCTCGCCTGGGACGGCTGGGTAATTACATCATTTGGAGATGGAATGAAAGCACTTTACAAGCGAATGTAAGTGAAATGCTTTATTGCTTGTGGAATTGCCAATTAAAAAGCAACACCTGGAACACTCAGCTGAAACAGCCTTCTCCCCCCATGCAAGGCCCAAACCGGTCGGGCCCCCGGAGAATGTTTTTCTTTCCGTCTCTCACGCTGTCGTTATTGGTGAAAAGGTGCCGACAATGCACCTTCACATTGGCTTATATAGACCATAAGTCACCAAAGCCTGACGTGCTTTTAAATGTATTAATAAAGCCCGTTTCCTGGGTAGAGCGTATGGCAGGGCTGCAGTGTAAATCTGCGTGGGGCACGCTACTGAGAAAGAAAACAGTGGTGATTCTCTCCAGCACCCAGTCTACAGTAGGTACCCCCCATCCAACACACACACAGTCTGCAGCAGTCCCAGATGTGTTCATGCTCTGATCTGTTTCCCCCACGAGAGCGAAACTGAACAAACAGAGAGGTGGAGAAAAGAAAAATGTCTTTCATATTCCACCGCCGCTCCTCCAGACCAGCACAGACCACACTCGGTGCTTTACAAGAGACTCTTGTCTTATAAACCTTGTCACCTCTTTAGATGAATAGAATTATTTCAAGGCTCTTTCATCGTTACACAAGCCATGCTTTTATCTGCAGTCCACAACCGCACCGTGCTCGGGGCTTTGGGCGTTTGCTGTGGTTTGCTTTGAGCTACACGCTACAAGCTGTCTAACATCTTACTGTGAACATTGGAGCGTGCTAACTTTGGCTGAGTTGTTAGTTTTATTTACTCCCTGAACAAAGTAATACACTACTCTTTACTTTTGTGTTACATGCCATCATGGCCTGTGTGATTGCCGGGTAAAAATAGAGTTGTGTCTGCACCCTTTTCTAAAAAGCACACTTACAAGAGCTTTTATTTATAGCCTGCTAAAGTGCATCGTACGGACAAAACCTCAGGGCCACACTTTTTGGCCATGCTTTTTGGCGTGAGTTTCCATGGCAGCAGCTCCCATAGGTGTAACGTGTAGATGGCCCAGTACCTTTGTACACACAGTGTATTACCACAAAACTGAAAGACCATGAAGCACAAAAGCTGCGGTGACAGCAGTGTGACTGTAACAACGAGTTTAGTTCAGGTTTTATATACATATATATAAATTATATATATTTTTTATATATATATATATTTTATATATATATAAATTATATATATATAAAATATATATATATTTTTTTATATATATATATATAAAATATATATAAAATATATATATATTTTATATATATATATATATATATATATATATATATATATATATATTATATATATATATATAATATATATATATATATATATAATTTATATATATATATATAAATTATATATATTTTTATATATATATATAATTTATATATATATTTTATATATATATAAATTATATATATTTTTATATATATATATATATAATTTATATATATATATTTTATATATATATAAATTATATATATATATAATATATATAATTTATATATATTATATATATATAAATTATATATATATATATATATATATATATATATATATATATAATTTATATAATTTTTATATATATATATATAAATTATATATATATAAAATATATATATTTTTATATATATATATATACATAAAATATATATAAAATATATATATATTTTATATATATATATATATATATTACGTATATTTTTAAATCACAACAACAGCACAGCCTCTTTATTTTGTAAAGACCCTACAACTATAGAGCAAAAATCCAACCAATCAGATGACCCTTATCAAGCACTTGGTCATAGTGGAAAGGAAAAACTCCCTTTTAACCAGCCAGCTGGGCTGTGAGGGGAACATGTTCGTCTCTGCTTTTGTTACCTTTTGACGCTTTGGCTGATTGGTGGGTTGAGCGCACACTCTGTGTGTTGACATAATCAACACAGGAAGAGTCTGGACGTATCCTCAGGCAACCATGAACGGATTTCTGAACGTGTGGATCAGCTCTGGCTGGTGCTAAAGGAAGATTGACCCTCTGTGGAGCATGAGTACAGTGTTGTTGACATTTTAAATGATCATTAAAAGTGTTTTTTGTAAACATGCTCCCCCCTCAGCTTTGTCTTGGTCCTTTGCCTGGACAGTAGCTGACACATTTACCACATCCCTGCTTCTGGAGCTCCCTCTCCAACCACGCGAAGTGTCACACCCGCAGAAAAGATTAACATCAGCCCATAGCGCCACGACGACAGTGATGCTGACAGTCGGTACCATGGCGACGGCAGTTATAGGCACACATTTGCTGTCAGAAAGGAGGCCCTATTTACTTTGCAAATGTCTTTACCAGAGGCGCTGGTTTATTACTTTTGAGCCTGACTGACATAGTCTTATGGAAAAATAAATTGGCAGAAGCACACTTGAATCATGGCACAGCGCTTATGGTGCCGGTTCGGTCCCCGAGGAGAGAAATGAAAGGAGATGGATACTCGACGATAAGATGTATTGTCATGAATGAGAGCAAAACCCTGAATAGGGCTCGTAGCCCCTTTGTAGCTGCAGTCAAAGTGCCTCTTGCACATTCAGAGCCGGAGCCGATGATAATGTGCTTCTCGTGTCCAAATAATGGCTGCCGTGCTTTGCTTTGCTTATAAGAATCTGACTACACGTTTCACCAAGTCCAATGTTATCGCTTGTTAAACCTGCATACATTTCATATGGTTTTATATAAAAGCAAAGTGTCATGTTTCCTCCTCGTGCATTCTCTTTCTTTAAACGCTGCTGGGGGAATGAGGCTCTTTCATGGATGGTTTACGTCAAAGTATTTGTACAGTGACTGGTTTAAGGCAATTCCTGTGCAGTGGGAAGCGCGCTCTCAGCTGAAATGCAACAATTGTAAGAGGAGCTTATCTTTTGATGAGCCATGTGAGAACTCTATTGCCCAAAACCATCTGGATGACACATAAATGAAGCTGAAAGCCAGAATCCGAGTAACCTGAAATCTAGCATTAACATGCCCGTTGTATCGCATTTTAATCACACATAAGCAGGAGGATGCACGGACGTGCTTCTCAGTGTTTTGTCGAACGAGTAAAACAACACAATTAAACAAACATTGAGTAAAGCAACTACGATTTGTAAAGTCATCGAGAGGGACACGCACATGCTTGGAAACGCAGAGCAGCATGTGTTTATGTTAGGCGAAGATTAGCAGGATGTTTGCGTTCCAAGCGATGGAAGTCCAAACGTATGTTGCTGCAGCCGTCCATTAGAACTGAATATGCTTCTGACAGCAATTCCTAATCTTTCTCAAGTCTCCAAGTGTGGTAAATAAAAGAGAAACTGCAGTGACCCAGGCCCATAATGTCTTGATACATTAGCCCTGCGCTCTGAGCGTGCCTGGCACCATAATGCCCCACCTGTAGCGCTGCAGTCTGTGCCAGCAGGTCTGACTCAGGAGTAATATCCATTTTGACTTGCTGAAATATTCATTGGCACACCTTGGGTGTACCGGAGGAGGTGTATAGTGTGTCAAATAAGGATATGGCAGCGGTGTTCATCTAACCCTGTGGAAATGCAGGCTAATCACGGTGAATCATCATGAAATTGGACTTTGAATGTGATAGCAGGATGGAGGGAAATCTGTTTGACGCACATTGTGAAAAATACCTTTCACATTTATGTTTTTAGTCGCCGCTTTCAGGAGCAATTTACAGGGTTCATAAAGGATACATTATGGCAGGAACTGAAACAGGTATGTATTTTCTAGCAGCCAAAATCCACTATTTACTCTGACTTAGTGGCTTTTTTCCTCCATGTAAAAGCAGCTGTGACAAAAACTACTCACAGCAATCAGCCACAACATTAAGACCACCTCAAATATTACATCGATGCCAGGAAAGATTCAAACCGATTTAAATTATATAGCAGCAACTCACAGCAGCAGGCAGACCCTACAATAAGAAGCACTTGGTGACAGTGGGAAGGAAAAACTCCCTTTTAACAGGAAGAAGCTTCCTGCCATCTGCACTGGCTGGTTGGGGGTGAGGCTTAGCGCCGAGGGGTCTTATCCTATTGTGGCTGTATTAGCATCAGTGTTTAGGTATCTGTGTAGCTTTGACATGCCAGGAGCCAAAGTGCTTTTCAAGGTAACAAAGTGATTAATAGCAGTGGTTTTAATCTTTTGGCTGCCTGAGTGGATTTTACCCTTACTCACTAAAGTAGCTAATATTAGCTTTCAAGTACAAACCACGAGTTAATCACCTGAGAATCCTTTGAAGGAAAATCTCTGATTTGCATTGTTTGCCATCCTTCTTCTCTATATTCACCAAATTAATTGGTGCCCAAGGGCAGAGAACTAGAAGAAGAAGAAAGTCTGAAGGGGTCACGGGGTCGTACACGGGGTTACACAGGACCAAAGGTCCTCCAGTCATATTGCAAAGGGCAAGTTTCCATCCAACTCTGTACTGCAAACTGAAATGTAATCTACAGAGAATCTACCTTTTCATTCACTGCTGTGCAAATAGACTGGACGGATAAACATGAACAACAGTGCTGATGCTTCAGTTTGGTGCCATTAAACCACAGCAGGAGAAGAAGATGTAATTAGATGACACAATAAAAAAAAGCTAGACCTCAAAGGATGGAGAAAAAAATATGACGAAAATATTTCGATTTGTTTCATCTGAGGAAAGTTGTGCTCCTCTCATTGCTCCACATCTCCACAGCTCGGTGTGTGCCAAGATTCTTCATCCCAGCAGTGAGGCAGAAGCTTCTGTGGATGTTTAAGCAGCATTCATGTCTCGACTGCACTTTGTTAGATTTAATTCATATTTACTTATAAATAAAGGGGTGGAGCCAAGCTGGTGGCTGTCTTGGTTGCCAGATACTAAATTCTGGCATACCTGATGGTGAAGCCTGATTGTTTGCTTAGCACACAGAAGTACAGTTACATTTCCTGACAACTGATTTTCTAGGAGATCACGGTTACATTTCCCATACAGAGATATCTTTATCAAATTAAATAATAATCTGTTAGCTACTATTACAGAGGATTCATTTAAAAAACATATATATAGTATATACCACATGTGTCTTCTTGGTGTATTTCTGCAGTCATTCCTAAAAATGCAGAAATAAAGTAAGTGAAAGTAAAGTAAAAATGTAATATTTTGACTGTAGCAACTTGCAAAAATAACAAAGAATAAGAAAGAAAGGCCACCATGAAGTCACTTATGTATCATAACAACTCTTATAAAAATAGTCTGGCTCTGCACACACGTCAGTCAAAAACACCTTCGAGTGTCACACAAGATTATTGTTTAAATAAAACATACAAAGTTTCAAAGGATGTTTTAGTAAAGCAAACAAACAACAAACAGATTATATTAAATATAAATAACACTTTATTCTACTTTCAGTCTTTTTCAGTTCAGTTTATTTTACATAGTAAAGTAAAAATCCTGTGAGCTCGGCAACAGTGGGGAGGAAAAACTCCCTTTTAACAGGAAGGCTCAGGGAGGGGGTCTCATCTGGGGGGTGAAGGAGAGGAAGATTGAATGTTTGGTCCAGTTTCCCACAGCTCAAGGAAACACTGGCACATCTGCTTTAATGAAAGTGGAGCACCCGTGTGAATGTGTTCCTATTATATGATTGTGCTGTCTTGAAGTTGTTAAACTTCACATGTATCATTATAATAATAACAACTCGGCTCAAACTGAACGTTTGGAGTCACTGAAAATTAGAGTGAGAGTCACTGTGGAAACCAGATTAAAGACGAAATCGTAGAACAAAAGAAAAAACGATAACAACCATAATAAAAACTATGGAGTCACAGCTGCAACAAAAAAACAAGCCTTTCATTTCCATCTTTGTGGGTGTGCTCGTTTTAATTTTACGACCCTTATAAAGTATCGAACATATGATTACACTGCTCGCTGTTTAAACCCGTCCACCTGACAGCTCGTGGTACTCAGTGTTGCCCTGATCTTCACGGTTATTCCACCAGACAGAAATGACGGCCGATGGCTGAGCGTACGCCTGTTTATGGGGCGAGCTCGAGTAATCGTACCGCAGGTTTTGATTGGGAGGCCTGAATCCGAGCAATCGCACGGGACTTTTCGGAGTTTGCGATGAAATGCGAGAAACTCTGGAGCGCTTTTCTGGATTTGAATGCTGAGAAATGCATCAAACTGCAGCACCGGGATTTGTCACAGTGCCGTCTGGACACTGCTCATCATCCACCTGGTGCGTCCTGTCCAAATGTTTATCTCTTCCTTCATTTGTTCAGCTGTCCTCTCATCTCCACACACACACACACACACACATACACACACACACACACATGCCGAGGCCTCAAACTGTACACAGAGCGTTTCTGAGGACGGAGAGAATCTCTAAGATACGCAGCAGGTTGTGTGATTGAACAAAACATCAAAAGAGTGAAAATCTTCCTCGGGTGTCAGCAGGGACACAGGAATGATCTTTATTTGAGGAAAAAACAACTTAACAGTAAGACTCGACCTTCACGCAGCATCCTGGCTGCTTCATTCTAACCGCACCAGCGCTCTCTGCACGCCACCGCACTCGAAATAGTTGAAGGAAATAAGAAGAAGATGAAACGCTGTCAGTCTCGTGAAGAGGTTTTTGAGATATTTCAAAACAGAGGTCGTACCTCTCTAGTATCTCTCCTCAGTGCATGTAAACATTCAGCCCAGTGGAGATTTTTCCAGTACCTGACACCACCAGGGCTGATTTATGGAAGCACATCCCGGGACTGTAGGAAGAGTGGGATACCATCCACTTTGGATTTCTTTACACTTAAGTGAAGCTCAAGTCTGGAAAAAAAGAGAAAAAAAATCCACAAGCAGTGCATTGTCTCACTGTGTCCACACACACACACACACACACACACACACACACACACCTGGCCCAGCAACAGAGCGATGAACCGAAACCAGCTCTGGGGTTTGGTTCCTAAAACATGCGGCATATGGGCGAGTTACACAGAGCGCTCTCCTGGAATGCATTACACAGACGTTTGAGTGATGGGACGCTTACAAATGTGATTTTAGGTCGGCGCTGGATCCGAGGAGGAGCGAGGCGGGTAAAGTGGTGTCGCTGTTCCTCCTGCAAACCTCGTTTTGCCATTTGGCGGCTCGCCTGCCGACCGACATGCTCCGAGGCCCGTGCTTCCACGGCTCGGTGGGCAGGTGACCTCGCTCTCCCCCTCTTCTTCTCTCTCCTCCTCCTCCTCTCTTCTACGCCCACCCCGGGCTTGGCACCACCAGCTGTTGAATGCATCAAGGCCCCAAAATGGCTCCTCAGCTGCTGCTGCGGTGCAGAGCAGGAGAGGGAAAAACGCCAGACAGGCTGCAGCTGCTGGGCTCAAATCTGGTCGCTCTGAGAATGAAATGTAGCTCCAGTACCTGCTCAAACACGATGTGGTACCGTGTTATTGAATCAATCCAGCTCGAGAGCCGGACAAATTCAGCTGAGAGTTATCAAAAGAGGCATCACACGGGTCTGAGTGACACTGTCGACACGTGCATCCATGAAACATCTCAATCAAAGTGCCCACAGCTCCAAATATGAGTCACTGACTGCTCTAAGTATCTCCTCTTTACTCAGTTACCACTTTTTGTAATAGGATTAGCATAATTTGTAATCAGATTGATGTAATTACGCTCCATAGGATTTGTCACTCTCCAATCTCGTTAACTGCCGTGTCAGTGGTGAGATAAAGAGCGGGCAGCTGATTTACTGTTGGTGTTGACACGCAGCGAACGCGGCCCTGTGGCGGTATACGGGGGCTCCGCTCCCACGTTAGGGTCTTAAAAGACGGCTGTGTCTAATAAAGCAGCCGGCGGTGTCGAGTTCATGGAACATGTGGCATGAAGCGATTTGATGTCATCTGCTCTTTGCCAATACTCCCAGAGGGCGAAGCTCCGAGTCGGGTTCGGTTTGCTCAGTTGGTGGATGGATTAGTAGGTCGCGGTGAGGGGGCGGCGCACCTCAGGGGGGCGGCTACTCCTGCAGCAGACGGAGGGCACAGAAAGGACTCCTTCAATTTAGAAAAAGAGAAAAAAATCATTTAATAATAAAAAAAAAACCTCCATGTTTCCTCAAACAATAAAAATGACAGTTAATTAAAAACTGTGTCTGACTGAACTCACTGTTGAGAAACACAAACAGCCTCCAACCCACTGATCTGCTTTCCTCACATTAGTGTTTGGGCTGAAACCTGAGAATAATAATATCAATAAACATTTTCATATGTGAGGCTTTCAAAGAAGGTGTCAAACACCGTGGTGGCATCACGCTCTCTGGCTGTTTTGCTGCTACATTTGATGGAAAGGAGATGAGATAATGAAATCAGCAGCTACACAGGTGAAACTTGTAGCCAGGATCATGCCAGATGCTCGCTGATGGCTACCTGTGACTTCTGGTAAAGGTTCAGCTTGCTAAAGGAAATTTAACTAAATATAAATGGAGCGGGATGTTGAATAAAACTTGAAAAAGTGCGACGCAAACTGGAAAAGCAGGATTTTCCCCTTCAAAATAAAAGCTGTCCTTTGGCTCAGCGTTTCCTCTTAAGGTGAGCAGCCTTTGTTGGCAACTGCAACTGCAACTGCAAGTGCTGGCAACCTCAAGTTACCATTTGCAGAACACACATTTTTCCCAAGTAGCTGGTGGTAACCAGCAGGTCACCGATCGGTCTGTAGCTGTGCTACTGGGGTTACTGGGGCTTTAGTAAAAGCGGTTTCCAGCAGCTTCCAGCAACCACTCCAAACCAGTTGGGAGAATACAATTTTTTCCTTAGAGACCAGTGCCAGGCAGTTACCAACCAGTGTCTCGCTCTGTGTGACTGGGATCTTAGTAAAAGTGTCCACACCTTTACATTTAATCGCTAACAAATTTGAGCAAGTGATTTAAAAAATTCACCCATTGTACAGTTGTCCTGAAAAGAGAAGCTGAGACTGAAACTGCTGTTTGTAGCTGTAACTATGTTACCTTCATAGATGACGTTGCACATCTGACCATGGGAGCCAATGAGGTTTCACTTTCTTAGTCAGCAGCTGATTATCTGTCAGCCCACTGCTGTGTTTTCACAAAACTGTCGCAAAACTAGTTCTACGACTTTCACCTTTTATACTATTCAAACCCAGGGAGCTATAAAACAAAGGTCTGCCTCTGGCACAAAATAATAACAAGAAGAAAATAACATAACAAAATATGAACAATAACAAAATAAAATACAGGCATGCTACCAGCTTGCAGCAGGAAATACAGGATCTGTGTTTGGGACAGCATCCAAACATGATTACAAATCGCTGTGATGCTAATTGCAGTAGATGGTGCATGTCATATTTAAGCTAGCAGCTACGACTGTGAAGGACAGATGATGGAACGAACAGTCGAGCTGAAAAGCACAACTAACAAAAAGCCAAAAAGAATGAGCCCCAAACGCTGGATAAAGACGGGTTGGGCGGGTACGTCAGACAAAAAAGGTCTCAGCTAACATCAAAATGGCCCTGAGAGCTTTAGACCGGCTGATCCACTTATTAACGAGCACTAAGCAGACCAACAGCTTTCCTTCTGAGAACGGCCTGATCCTTGGAAAGTCCATTTGATTGACTTAAACAACCCCTTCCCACCCACCCACTCCATCTAGCCGGTGCTAAAAGGGTGTTTCCTGACAAGCGAGGTCGTTTTACATTTATGCGTAAAGGTTTTAAGGCCAAGGCTTAGGTTCAAAATTTATTGGCTATTGTATAATGTTTCACGTGGGAGACTGGGCGACTTTGCCTTGTGTTTTGCCATCGGCCCGCGCTCAGGAGAGAGCCCGTGTATTTTGATAGCAGTGAGAGCTGAAGCTGTCAAAGGCTTTGCCTGAGGGAAGCTCACCTTTTGCATTTCTGACTGATTGCGTAAACTCCTGTCACACAACAAAAGCAGCTCTGTGAGGTCCCTGCCACTGTAATTAACTCCAACTCTGCCTCGGCTTTTACACGAACCTCAAGGCAGCAAATGTATCAAATATTAACCCGCGGTGTGGCGCACACAGATAATTAATTATAAATGCGTATTTGCACAACATGGCACTCTGTGCGGTCGAAAGCATGCAGCAAGGAAAAATGGATAAACATTGTTAAGGTCGTTCCAACAAGAAAGAAGGACGGCTCGGCTCGATTCAGGTGTTTTTGCTGATTTCAAAAGACCGGCGTTTCACTTAAAGGAAATTTAATATAACCTCAGATTTAAAGTCAAGGGCGAGTTTGAGAGTGGGAGGTAAATAAAGTGAATAGTTCTGCTGCTGCTGTCGCAGCGATAAATGTTTGATCCCTCTGCACTAACCTGCTCGTCACTGAGACTCCCGGTTTAGTTATGGCTGCCTTGACCTTAGTCAACACTTGCGCTCGGCATTTCCTGTAGGATGTACTTTAACGCAGCCCTTTTTCTTTTTCCCCTTTAAAATGACACCCACAGAGTTCATCAAGCACGAGAAAGTGCCCCCGGAGGTTTTCCTGTCTACGTGTTCCTGCAATAAACCCTGAGAGCCAGTGTTCAAAAATGTGGACAGACGCACGCACGTCGCAGCCTGACAGAAGCTGGCTCATGAGGTCAGCAAGCTCACACCGTAACCCTTTAACCCAGCAAACACACACTAATGAGTCACACGGCCGTGTGTGTGTGTGTCACCACACAGATGCAGAGTCAGTAAAAAGTCTCTTGTTAAAGCTGAAATATGGATTCAAATTACGCCTTAAGACTCCTCTACCTTCCCCATCTAGATAAACAGGAAATCAGCTTTTGCGGTTCCACAAATGTGAAACGAAGCCAAGCTGATCTGTAATTTTGTTTATTGCAGGGCTGCATTAGACTCGCCGCAAGCCGCTTATTTTGGCTTCTCTGGGGCTTCTCGTGTTGCTTTTTTTTAAATCTTTCCACCGACTCCTTCCTGCTGACTTTCTTGCATTATCATCACGCTTCATTGGCTGAACGTGCAGTCCCAAGTTGTATCGAGCATTTTTTCCCCTCCTCTTCCTCTTGTACTCAGATAAACAATTTACAAACCTCGGATGTGCCGCACACACATCGGAACAAATTACACGGTCCGGGTATTTGCACGCTCCTGCAAAAGCAGCCATTATGGCACGATTTTTTCATTGTAAACACAATTATGCAAACTGAGTTGGATCTATTTATCTGCTGCTGGGAATTGATGTGTAATTTTCCAAAAAGTGTTTGCCTTGCATTTAAAAAATAAATAAATAAAATCAGTTGCTCTGCAGTTTGTATATGCATCTCATTCCTTGATACTGAATATGTGTCGGGTTAGGGTTGTAAAATAAAGAAAGAAGGAATTGTCAGCAGGGTGTTAAGAACGAGGCAGTTAGTACTATATATGTATGGAAGCTAATTATGAGTTGTTTGGATGTGTGTTTGTTAGTTTAATTGTGAAAATGCACATAATTCACTCTGTCATGTCGAGGCATTAGCGCAGCCAGGCGTCACTTTTACCGGCGGAAGTAGCTCTAAGAAGTCACAACAGCTCAAACTGTGCAGGGCGTGCAGTTTCTCAGGCTCCATCGCTGACAAGAGGACGTATCCGCAGGTTCTGAAAGCTGTCAGCACACTTGTAGAACAACAGTGCGTCTCCCATAGTTTCTGTCTGCAGTACATACATAATTGACAAATACAGCGAGAAAGCTCGAGTTCTTGCTCAGCCCCGTAGCGCTGCTGAGCTCTGCATTAGGAATCATTACTTTGCTAAAGAAATAAAAGGATCCTGTTTTTCGTTTTGAGTATGCACGTTCAAAGCAATCGACTCAGTGCTTATGATGAGCCCAAAGCCAAAACATTGTATTTATTAAAAGTAAAGAAGCCAATACAGAAGTGACGCGTGGACCGAGTCCTGCCGGTGACGTAGTTGTGTAGAAGTCTTTGTTCTAGTCTTTGTATGACCTCAGTAAATATTTTCTTGATGACTTTATTGGGTTTTAAGTCTTTTTTGGAACAGCATGACTTTTATTTTGTATATAAACCGGGCATGACTTTGTCTGATGCTAGCATGTGACTCACAAACTGCTATATGACCATAACAGATACAGACGGCCGAAACGAGGAACTCGAGGCTTCAAAACGGAAGCAAATGGGTGACATCACCATAACCACATCGATATGATCTCAGCTTTAGCTGTTACAGAAAGATACGGCAAGCTAAAGTTAGCTTGTGCTGTCAACTGAAGAGTTGGCTCTTCAGTTCATTTCAATTCAATTCAATTCAATTTTATTTATATAGCGCCAAATCACAACAAATGTCGCCTCAAGGCGCTTCATAGATACAGAGAAAAGCCCAACAATCATATGACCCCCTATGAGCAAGCACTTTGGCGACAGTGGGAAGGAAAAACTCCCTTTTAACAGGAAGAAACCTCCGGCAGAACCAGGCTCAGGGAGGGGCGGGGCCATCTGCTGCGACCGGTTGGGGTGAGAGAAGGAAGACAGGATAAAGACATGCTGTGGAAGAGAGACAGAGATTAATAACAGATACGATTCAATACAGAGAGGTCTGTTAATACATAGTGAGTGAGAAAGGTGACTGGAAAGGAAAAACTCAATGCATCATGGGAATCCCCCGGCAGCCTACATCTATTGCAGCATAACTAAGGGAGGATTCAGGGTCACCTGGTCCAGCCCTAACTATATGCTTTAGCAAAAAGGAAGGTTTTAAGCCTAATCTTAAAAGTAGAGATAGTGTCTGTCTCCTGAATCCAAACTGGAAGCTGGTTCCACAGAAGAGGGGCCTGAAAACTGAAGGCTCTCCCTCCCATTCTACTTTTAAATACTCTAGGAACAACAAGTAGGCCTGCAGAGCGGGAGCGAAGTGCTCTAATAGGGTGATATGGTACTACAAGGTCATTAAGATAAGATGGGGCCTGATTATTTAAGACCTTGTATGTGAGGAGCAGGATTTTGAATTCAATTCTGGATTTAACAGGAAGCCAATGAAGGGAAGCCAAAACAGGAGAAATATGCTCTCTCCTTCTAGTCCCTGTCAGTACTCTTGCTGCAGCATTTTGGATTAGCTGAAGGCTTTTCAGTGAGTTTTTTGAACATCCTGATAATAATGAATTGCAGTCGTCCAGCCTGGAAGTAATAAATGCATGAACTAGTTTTTCAGCGTCACTCTGAGACAGGATATTTCTAATTTTAGAGATGTTGCGCAAATGGAAGAACGCAGTCTTACATATTTGTTTAATATGTGCGTTGAAGGACATATCCTGGTCAAAAATGACTCCAAGGTTCCTCACAGTGTTACTGGAGGCCAAGGTAATGCCATCCAGAGTAAGAATCTGGTTAGATACCATATTTCTAAGCTTTTCAGCGCCGAGTACAATGACCTCAGTTTTATCTGAGTTAAGAAGCAGAAAGTTAGTGGCCATCCAAGTCTTTATGTCTTTAAGACATTCCTGCAGTTTAACTAATTGGTGTGTGTTATCTGGCTTCATGGACAGATAGAGCTGGGTGTCATCTGCATAGCAGTGAAAATGTATGCTATGTCTTCTAATGATGCTGCCTAGGGGAAGCATGTATAATGTAAACAGAATTGGTCCTAGCACCGAACCCTGTGGAACTCCATAATTAACCTCAGTGTGTGAAGAGGACTCTCCATTTACATGCACAAATTGGAGTCTATTAGATAGATATGATACAAACCACTGCAGTGCAATACCTGTAATACCTACAGCATATTCTAATCGCTCTAATAGAATATTATGGTCAACAGTATCGAACGCTGCACTAAGGTCAAGAAGGACAAGCACAGAGATGAGTCCACTGTCAGAGGCCATAAGAAGATCATTTGTAACCTTCAATAAAGCTGTTTCTGTGCTGTGATGAACTCTGAAACCTGACTGAAACTCTTCAAATAAACCATTCCTCTGCAGATGATCTGTTAGCTGTTTGACAACTACTCTTTCAAGGATTTTTGATATGAAAGGAAGGTTGGAGATTGGCCTATAATTAGCTAAGACTGCTGGGTCTAGAGATGCTTTTTGAGTAAAGGTTTAACTGCAGCCACCTTGAAGGCCTGTGGTACATAGCCGATTATTAGAGATAGGTTGATCATATATAAGATCGAAGAATTAATCAATGGCAGGACTTCTTTGAGCAGTTTTGTAGGAATGGGGTCTAAAAGACACGTTGATGGTTTGGAGGAAGTAATTATTGAAGTTAACTCAGAAAGATCGATTGGAAAAAAAGAGTCTAACTTAACATCAATGGAACTAAGAGTAGCTGTAGATAATATTACATCTGTGGGATGATTATTGGTAATTTTTTCTCTAATGATAAAAATTTTATTTGTGAAGAAGTTCATGAAGTCATCACTAGTTAACGTTAAAGGGATGGTTGGCTCAAAAGAGCTCTGACTTTTTGTCAGCCTGGCTACAGTGCTGAAGAGAAACCTGGGGTTGTTCTTATTTTCTTCAATCAGTGATGAGTAGTAAGCTGTTCTGGCTTCGCGGAGGGCTTTCTTATAAAGCAACAAACTATTTCTCCAGGCTAAATGATGATCCTCTAAATTTGTGACACGCCATTTCCTCTCCAGATTACGAGTCATCTGCTTTAGGGTACGTGTTTGAGAATTATACCACGGGGTCAGGTACTTCTGATTAGAGACCTTAGTTTTCACTGGAGCTACAGTATCCAGAGTCGTACGTAGTGAGGAGGTGAAATTATTAACAAGATAATCGACCTCTGTTGGGGTAGCGTTCAGATAGCTGCTCTGCTCTGTGTTGGTACAGGGCATTGACGATGATAACAGTGGCTGGATTATATTCTTAAACTTAGTTACAGCGCTTTCAGAAAGACATCTACTTTGATAAAGTCCACTCTCCACTGCTGCGTAATCAATTATTGTAAATGTAAATGTTATCAAGAAATGATCAGACAGGAGAGGGTTTTCAGGAAACACTGTTAAATGTTCAGTTTCTATGCCATATGTTAAAACAAGATCTAGAGTGTGATTAAAGTGGTGGGTGGGTTCTTTTACATTTTGAGAGAAACCAATTGAGTCTAAAATGTCATGTGATATTAGCTACGGACTTGTGTTTGAGACTCAGAAGACATCACATGAACAAGTGGTCAGATAACTTCACTCATTTCTTTATTATTTGCTTCAAAAGAGCTTCTGCTCATTTTTTTAGCTAAGGTTTTCCTTTTTTTCACTTTCAGTCAAGTCCTTGTTTCTGACCATTTTTAGAGGACTGCTGCTTTTTTGTTGTTGTTAAGCCAGTTATCACTGATCTATGAACCCTTCAAGCAGAAAGGCACCAAACCCAAGAGATGAACCAGTGTTGCATCTACACAGACATAGGGTATTAGAAAAATATATATATCAAGAATGAAAAGAGCAAAAAACAAAACAAAAACCCCCCCAAAAAACTCTTGATTCTTTTGCTTTGATGTAGTTACTTATCTAAGGTGGAAAGTTTTTTTTTTGTTTGTTTGTTTGTTTTGTTTTTGCTTTGTTTTATTCTTTGCTTCGAGCCCTGTGTACAGGAGCTGCATGCTAAAAGATCTTTTGTTAAAAGGGTTGGCGTAATAAGCAAATGCTTCAGCCAATACCTTTTGATTAGCCTTGTCTCGTGCTTTCTTGCTTTGTGGTAGATCTTTATTCTGTCTTCACTGAGATATTTGAATGCTAATCAATAAAATCAATCAAAATTAAAAAAAAAAAAAAAACATAAAAAAACCAGTTAGACTAAAAATGCCAAAGATAACAGAGTATGAGAGACATGAAAAAGTATTTTTTTTTCACCAATAAGATGATTCCCAGAGAGGGATTAGCCAAACACTCAGCATGGCGTGCAGACTGGACAAGTGGGGGACAAGAGAAGAAGAGTCAGGCCTAAAAACTATCTACAGTAGATGAACAGTATCTAAGGTCCTTAAATAGGGAAGGAAATCCAGCAAAGGCCTGACACGGGCCCTTCAGTTGGTCCATCTACTGTTTGGTCTCAGTGGAGGCTGTGAAGAAGTCGTTGTTAACAGGCTAACATATGCCACATTACCTGTTTAAGGTATACACATTACATACCTGTTATTAACCTCTGTCTCTCTTCCACAGCATGTCTTTATCCTGTCTTCCTTCTCTCACCCCAACCAATCACAGCAGATGGCCCCGCCCCTCCCTGAGCCTGGTTCTGCTGGAGGTTTCTTCCTGTTAAAAGGGAGTTTTTCCTTCCCACTGTCACCAAAGTGCTCATAGGGGGTCATATGATTGTTGGGTTTTTCTCTGTATGTATTATTGTACCTTACAGTATAAAGCACCTTGAGGCGACTGCTGTTGTAATTTGGTGCTGTATAAATAAAACTGAATTGAACTGAATTACAAAATAACTGGACTGAAGATCAGTCAGGCCCTCACTATGTACCTGTGGCACTTCTTCCTTAACTTTAGTGTATTTATTGTAGACTGAACTATTTTTTATTCTTAATCTTGCTGCTGTAACACAGTAGTTTTCACTTGTGGGATCTATCTACGGGCAATAGCTCAGGTCATGGATTGGCCTCCCCAGAGCTCAGACCTCAGACCTTGAGGCAGTGTGCGATCGATTTTGACACAGAAAAAAACAAAAGCCTGAAACATCTAAAGAAGATCTTTGAACGTCCTCCAAGAAGCCTGGAGAACTATTCCTGAAGACTACTTAAAGAAATGAGATGAAAGCGTCCTTTGTTCAGATGTTTTAGAGCTCAGACGTGTTGGAAATTTGACTTTCAAACAAAATATAAAGAAATGAGGCTACCTCGAGGTTTTTGGACATTACTGCATGTGTACTGGTGATTATTAGTGCCATGGAGGAAACCCACCTGGCACAGTAGCTAAAGAGTCAGATGTCCTTGAGAAGTAAACAGCTAAAAAGAGAGTAAAATTATGAGGTGGCCTCCTCCAAATCAATCCTAACATGGCTCTGAAAGTTTGGGCATGTAGTCAGGCAATGTTTCGCTTTGCTGCCAAAAAACGTGGACATAGCAGGTGTGTTCACGTTCAGGTTATGCTGCGTGCCGCATTAGGAAGCCTAAGCTCCATCTCTTCAGCAGCATCGTGTCTGTGGGTCGTAGCTTAGATCCTGTGCTGGTTGTCACCTGTGCGTTTGACTGGACAGTGAGAGAGAAAAATAAGAAGACCTGAAGGAAATGCAGGAGAAAAGTATATGATATCAGACAGTGTGACATCATCATATTTCTTTCCAGGAGCTAAAAAGAAGAAGAAAACGCAGCAAACCTGTTCCAGCAATCCTGTGAGCTTGGGCATAAACACTAATGCTTCTCTCCTGACCTTTTAACTTACCTCTTCCTGGCCAACTCGCTCTTACCTGCCAGGTAGTGCCATCTCCCACAGATGGAGGAGAAATGCTGAGACGGGCCTTAGCAGCTGGGGGCCACAGAGCCAAAGCCGAAAGCTGCATCATTACAGTCAGTCACCCACCGTTTAGCAGACATGCCCTGTGTCTCCCGTACCTGCTGCTGAACAAAGCAGCGAGGCCGAATCAAACCGTTCAGCGCCTCAGAGCCGGGCAGGGAGTGAATGCACCGTAGCTGCAGTAATGGACACGCAGCCGAGTTTGTACGAAAACTTGACAGACACAAAGTTAAAGGGCAAGAGCTCCACTGCGCCGAGTGTCCCTCTTCGTGAACTTTAGTCGGGCAAAGTCATATCCTTTAATAGCCTGTAGGATGTTGATGCTTCTTTCGTATTTTTCCTGCTAGCAGAGTAAGAAAATCAGGGAAAAGAGAAGAGGAGGCACAAATGCTACACATTTTTAGCTGCTTTGGCAGGATGTCAGCTGGTCATTTGGGCTTTAATATGTTCCGCCAATTATTCCGTGAGCTCCAGTGAAACTTCGTACACATTCAGGGTTCCAAGAAGATGAATCACATGCAGTCATCTTCATCTGCTCGATGGACTGGCACAACGTTCAGCAGTACTATTCCCAGTTACATATTTTTAGAAAGTTGTATTTAGCTGAGAACTCCTGAGTCGATTGCCATACAAGTTGATTTCATCCAGTGCTGACAAGCCAAACTTTGAATCCTCGGCTTGATGACGAGTTTGATTTTAGCTGTAGTCTTTTTGTGTTTTGTTCTGCTGAGAAAATGTTAGCATGTTAGCACACGCGCGCAAAAAAACAGTAATTAACATCATCTACGTTATACATGCTAAACATTAGCATGCTTATGTGAGTATGTTAGCATATATGTCTTAGTATTTAGCTATTCTGGTGTGCCCAAGTATCTCAAAACGACCCATTTTAAATCCCAACAATGTTTTCAAGAGAACCTCAACAATCAGATGATCCCCTGGAAGTGATGACTTTGTGACTGTGGCAATGAAGAAGTCCCGTTTAACAGGAAGAGACCAGCTCAGGGAGAGAAAATGTCATGTTCCTGGGTGATTTGACCCAGCGTTTTAAGTCTTAGTTTATTTGGATGTTGTTTATGTTTAAGTTCATTAGATTAGCAAAGTTCATTTGGTTATTAGACTCCTTGTGTTTTCTTCCCCTGTATTCAAGTTTCCCTCAAGTTTCATGCTGAGTGTCTTATGTTATCAAGTTTGTATTATCATGTCTGTCTCATGTTTCCTGTTTTATTTTGAAGGAGTCGTGTGTTCTTTGTTCATTGTATTTAGTTTCACTTCCCTTGTCCTGTCATTAGGCTCATGTCAGTCAGCTGTTCCTCCATGTGTTCCCACTTCCCCTAATCACCTCCTGTGTATTTAAGTCCTCTGTTTTCAGCGTGACATGGTCAGGTCGTTCTGTCACAGTCTGGCGAGGGCAGACTGTAGGGGTTGACAAAAGGACCCAAAACGCAGACTCCAAGAACAGGGAACAGAACTTGAAATGTTAACAAAAAGCGAGCCGTTTAATATGGCTGGTAAAAAAGGTACAAACAAAGGGCGAACTGAAGCAAAATTCACACAAACCTAAACTGGGAAATCGAAACAAACAATAAGAAAAACCTAGACAAGAAACTTGGAAGCGTGGCATAGGAAACATGGCGTGGACAACAGACGCAGGAACATGACAGAAAAATGTTGCACTGGCTCTGCCTACAGTGCTGATTATAATTAATATATAGCTTTAGGAGCAACACCAGGCTCTTCACAGAGCTGTTACCACGGCTGTCACAAAAGACGAGAAAGATGTTGTCATGATGCGTAACTCACGATACAATGATACAGCAATTTTGCGATGTGCCGTGAATTGCACAAAACTATATTGCAATAAACTGCAATAAACTGCGAGTTATATCTGCAGCATCTGCTTTCTGTAATACAATAAATTAATTTGATTTGGTTCAGTTACTTTTGTTGGTGCACAGTGGGACTGTGAAGCAGATAAACTGACCACAGGTGTCATTAAAACTTGTGTATGTGCATGCACATGACAACCAAGTTAGTTGTATTACAGTCTAGGTCAGCTCAACTGAATGCACAGATGTGTGGACTGCTGTACTGCCAGTGTTGGGAAGGTTACTTTTAAAATGTATCCCACTACAGATTACAGATTACATGCCCCAAAATGTATTCTGTAACGTATTCCGTTACGTTACTCAATGAGAGTAACGTATTCTGAATACTTTGGATTACTTAATATATCATCATGCTTTTTACAACTACATGAATGTACTATTGCTGTGATTTATTACTGTTACTGAAGGTTACTCTCCACACCAACACCAACTAGATGTTTAAACTTTAATATAAATGAGTAACAGCAGGTGGACATTAGATAAGTTTGCACTTTTTGCAGCGATCTCGTGTAGAAAACTATTCCTCGCGTATATAAAATAGGTCCGCGGCTCCGAACCTTCTCACGTGTTCACCACTTTGTGTTGGTCTTTCACCTGGAATTCCAATAACATTGATTCATGTTTGTGGCTGTAATGTGACAAAATGTGGAAAAGTTCAAGGGGGCCGAATACTTTTGCAAACCACAGTGTCTGATTTGTCCCATCATTGTTAAAAAAAATGCAAAAAAATTAGATATTTGATTTTTAGAATATAAAGGCTTTTTTTAATATAGTTTTTGGCCTTTTTCTGGCTTTATTGGACAGATACAGTGAACACTCGCAGGAAAGCGAGAGGTGGAGACATGCAGCAAACGGTCGCGGGTCGGACTGAAACCCGGGCCAGCTGCTCTCAGCGGCATCTGGTCGCTTTCTCATCCAACTGAGCTAAACCAGCACCCGAATCTAAAGTGATTTAAAGCAATGCCACCATGTTTGTTTTACCAACTTCCTTCTGCACACTTTATCACCTCTGCTGACCTACCAGCATGTTTGATGTGGCACAGATTTGATGCCAAATTGAGTTCCTGACACAACTTTTCCATTTAAGCTTAAGAAGTTTACTAACTTGAGACTCTCTGAGGTTGTGTCTGCTCCCAGAATCAAATCAGACTTCTGCATGTGATCAGTGTGTTAACAGCTACCCAACAAAGTACTAATATGTTCAATTTATACGAGCAAATGATATTAAAAAACAAAATATTGCAATGTACATCTCTTTTTTTAAATTTGGTCTTACAAAACAATTAGTAAAATCATGTTGTGGTAAAAAGTAACAGATGGTTTAAACACTACAACAAAAAAAACTCTTTCACAGTTACTCTTCAAACTTTGTGATTTGATGCATTTTTTTAACCGCAGCAGTTGTTCCAATCACGTGAAACGACCCTTGAAACACTCTGGAAATGCATTGGAGTACCATATGTTTGATGTGTCTGCAGACAGTTTTTACATAAGCAGTCCTCGCTAAATATTCCCAAGGTAATATTTCATTTCCACAAATCTCACGAGTCTTAGCAGCGAGGAGACCTTGATTCTCCCCACTTTGAATAGACCTTCATGTGAACATTATTATTAATTCATCAACCTGCCAGGCCGGGCTTTAGCCTTAATACATTTTGAGATTGAGCTATCTTCCCTGGCAAGGCTCGGAGTGATTAATGATTGAGGAGAGGTGAGAGCGTCAGCTTAGTCCACTACAAACGTATGAACCCGTGAAGAGTCTGGGTCAGAATTCCAAATGATCCAAAACATTCCGTTACACCGCTCCGCTGAACATCAAAGTGTTTGCATAAGAACGCTAAAAACGGCGTCTCTCAGGCCGCCCTACAAAGTCGAGCATCTCCGACAATGTCGTGGGATCAAATCTGGTTACACACAGCTTTAAGCTTATCCTGTTTGTGTGATGGTTGCTTTTGTCAGGCCTCAAAGGCTTCTGAGCTCCAGAGTCACCTCAAATAAGAGGGAGAGAGGGGAGAGCATCAGAGAGCAGAGTATCAGCATACGCCCCAGCGGCGAATGAGATTCTGCTCAGATTATTCAGCGGGAACACCAGCTCAGTCCTTATTTTTCCTCTGCTTGGCTTTTTTCTTTTCGTCTCTCTTGTTTTATCTAGTCGGTTGAAAAGCACACACTCGCTTGCAAACGGCGCACATCCCTCCACGCTCCAAACTACCCGACACTTTGTAGACAAAAGATAAAACGAAACCTTTTGAAGGTCGACGCGCAACAGGTGAAAGATGTTGGGGATTGTTTTGGTGTGCGCGAGACGTCTGGCCTCTTATCTCTGATGTGATACCTTCTTTCCACTCTGCCCCTATGTTGCCAACACTCCACCTGCTCTATGATGTCCTCGCCTCCATCTTCCTCTGGCTGCGTTGGTGAAGCAGCCATACTGCGCGGCCAGCGAAAAGCCCTGAAAGCCAAGACTCAAAAAGCTTTGGATAAACACACTTTCTTTCTTTTTCCTTGTTTTTCCAATTGCGCGACATTCTCAGAGGCAAACGGAGGAGTTTGTCAGATAAATGTCAAGGCTGACGGCTGAGCTTAGTCATCGAGCAGCAAGCAGAGACTCGCGCTGCGGTTTTAGTTTCACGTAAAAATCAGTGTTTTGAAGTCTTAAACTGCCGGCCGGATGCTGTTGCAGTCCAAACCGAACACAATCTGTTCTCATCAGTGACGAGTGATGATACAGTCCCACCGTGCAAAGATCTGTTGTAACTTGACTTAGCCCCAACGTCGACCTACCTGCCGCAGTTCGCTC
Source organism: Neolamprologus multifasciatus (assembly GCF_963576455.1). Lineage (NCBI taxonomy): Eukaryota > Metazoa > Chordata > Actinopteri > Cichliformes > Cichlidae > Neolamprologus > Neolamprologus multifasciatus. The sequence continues at coordinate 1,581,728 of NC_140453.1, read as the reverse complement.
TGACACCTAAAACCCGAGCTCGCACTGTTCATGAGAGTAGTGTGAGATTTCTCAGCTATTTCTGGCCCTTGACCTTGTTTCTATAGGTTTCACAGTTCTCAAGAACTTAGCAAGTAAAGAGCTGTCAAGTTGTCATGTTAAGTCCACTGCTGCACACCTTTGTCTTTGTTTTTTGTAGTTTTTTAAAGATCTTGGATGCGGTTTCTCCTGTTATGAATCATTTGGCAGACAAAGAATGTCACTGAGAGCTGTCCACACATTCTCCTGCTAATAGTTCAGTTTGGCAGCTTCCTTTGGGGCGAGATTGTGAAACTTTTGAAGAGTTAACAGTGTAGAATTACATCTATGAATAAAAAGCATAAGCAATACAATACATAAGGCTCCTTTCTCGGCAAAACATCTCTGGATTTTGTTACTGGAGCCTTACTTGGTCTGATCGAGAAGCAGCCAGCGCCAAAAACTAGAATACATTTATTTCATGTCACTGCTCCTCACATACAAGATCTTAAATAATCAGGCCCCATCTTATCTTAATGACCTTGTAGTACCATATCACCCTATTAGAGCACTTCGCTCTCGCTCTGCAGGCCTACTTGTTGTTCCTAGAGTATTTAAAAGTAGAATGGGAGGGAGAGCCTTCAGTTTTCAGGCCCCTCTTCTGTGGAACCAGCTTCCAGTTTGGATTCAGGAGACAGACACTATCTCTACTTTTAAGATTAGGCTTAAAACTTTCCTTTTTGCTAAAGCATATAGTTAGGGCTGGACCAGGTGACCCTGAATCCTCCCTTAGTTATGCTGCAATAGATGTAGGCTGCCGGGGATTCCCATGATGCATTGAGTTTTTCCTTTCCAGTCACCTTTCTCACTCACTATGTATTAACAGACCTCTCTGTGTTGAATCATATCTGTTATTAACCTCTGTCTCTCTTCCACAGCATGTCTTTATCCTGTCTTCCTTCTCTCACACCAACCAATCACAGCAGATGGCCCCGCCCCTCCCTGAGCCTGGTTCTGCTGGAGGTTTCTTCCTGTTAAAAGGGAGTTTTTCCTTCCCACTGTCGCCAAAGTGCTGCTCATAGGGGGTCATATGATTGTTGGGTTTCTCTGTATGTATTATTGTAGGGTCGACCTTACAATATAAAGCACCTTGAGGCGACTGTTGTTGTGATTTGATGCTGTGTAAATTAAACTGAATTGAATGTCTTGCGCCTCTTTGGTGGCAGATGGCCCCGCCCCTCTCCCAGCCTGGTTCTGTAGGAGGTTTCCTCCTGCTCAAAGGGAGTTTTCGGTCCCATTTCTGGGTAACAGCCATAAAAACTAGAGTTAAGGCTTCAAAACAAAAGTCCAGAAATGACTGCATGGTTATATTCATGGCACAATAGGATATCACAATAGTGGCGTCCTCCCTGCAGCTTTGTGATGAGTGTTGTGTTACCTGTTGTGTCCCTGGTTTTAATGAGTGCACTACCTTCAATATTTTTGCCTATGTCTATACTCCCAACCCCCAAAGTGTGAGAAATCGCATACACCATGTTGGTATATGTAGTGCATCATGAAGTGGGTCAATCTGATCTAAGTTCAGCAAACATTTAGATCCTGTTGTCTATGACATAAGCAAGTTTCTTTACTGACTGATACATCGTTCATGCGACTCGTGAAAATTTTTAAAACCCAGACTAAGCTCATCGCACTTGTTGACCTTTGTCTCTGAAATAGTCTACTGACAATGCAAACGATTTAAACCAAATGAGAAATCAAGGAAAATTCATTCAATCGTCATCACGTAACTTTCTGGAAGTTTAGCAAAGTGCTGCAGATGCTGCCGAGCAAACATCCTGCTGCATGCTCCTCTGTGATTAGTCTAAGTTAAGTTGCATCCAGATGGCTGTCACTAATTACTTGCACAGAGAATGTTAAATGTTGTAGAAAAACATCTCAGGATTTAAGAATAATGACAAACTTGTCAAGTGAATTATGACAACAAGCATAAATAGACCATGAGGTATTGCAGCTGAGCACAGAGCAGTTAATGTGCAAAATGTGCCAAACCAGGTCACCATGGAGATGCCTTTTTCCCCATTGATAATTAATTGTAATTAATTGTAAGGGTAGCATTGCTGTCCTTTCTGCTCTTAAAGACTGGGTTGCAGCGACACTAGAGAATAGTAAAACACTTTATATATTTATTTTTTTAAATTTATTTATATATATATATATATATATATATATAAATATATATATATATATATATATATATATATATATAAATTTAAAAAAATATATATATATATATATATTTTAAAATTTTTATATATATATATATATTATTGCATCTATGCAACAAGTGAAAATTAATGAACTGTGTTATGTTTTTGGTGATATCCACTATTCTTCAGTTCTCCAAAAATAAATCCTTTCTAATGCATGTAATTCACTGGTACATCCTGGTGTTTGTGTTGCTTTAGCTGAAGCTCATAATCATTTATACTTAGTTCCTAACACCTGTGTCAGTCAGCATGTCTAGAATCAGACGTGTCAATAACAAAACGTTTTTAATAAGATATCTAATGTGTTTAATAGATCTCGCTTCTTTACGTTTTCCTCGCGTCCTTTTCTCTGGAGCATTCGGTTGCTCTTCAAAGACTCATTTGACTGAAAAACCAGTGAGCAAGAATTCTTCATCGGAAGTTTCCTTGTATAAAAATAGATTTTGTGAAATTTGATCATTTCGACACTTTGTGCAGGGCAGGGACACTTTTCTGTTTCTTAAACAGCTCCAGGGATCAGAGATCAGAGTGATTTGTTGCTTCATAAGCAACGAATGCCGCTGCCCTTTTGGTCTGTCAGTTCAAACGGATGAGGTCAGGCAAACTCATCAAGCTACGGTCTCTGTTAATCACTCTGGTTCAGCTAAAGTCGTTCTCTCCTAGCAATCTGTGTGTGCACAGTTAACTGTGCACACACAGTGTGTGTGCACACTGTGTCCAGTGTCACACTGGACGACCCATTCACGACCCACGGTCCATCAATCTGCAGAAAGAGGTGGCCCCCAAGAATTTACGATGCACTGTCCATTGGCCCTTCAGTGAAGTCGTCCTGTACCCGTAGCAGCAACGGCTTCCTCAGGTCATAGCAACACATTTTTCTGGCACAACTTCACCTGTTTCAAGGTGCATGAAGAAGACAAAGATCTGATGACAGCAACACTTAAAATAATAGGGAATAACTTTACTAAGTGACCAACGTGTTTCAGCCTGTGGCCTTTATCGGGGTCTACTCAGCATTTATCTTCCTCAAAGACTGAGGATGACTGATGATCACTGTGGATTTCTTCCATTTCCAAACAACTGCACCAACACTTGTCACCTTCTCATCGAGCCTCTTTCTGACGGTAGCCCATTCCTGCCTTGTGTCTACAGTCTTTTCTAGGGATGGGTATCGTTTAGGTTTTATCCGATACCAGTGCTTAAAGAATGGAGAACACAAACTTTGTCCAAAAACCTCTCATGCTTAGCTGTTTTTTGTAAAAAGATAACAATGTTAGCCTTTTCTGCAGCTATGGGGCATATATGGTATCACTCTTGGCTGGAAGCAGCTTAAACAATGGAAAAAACACAAACTTTGTCCAAAAACCTCTCATGTTTAACTGTTTTCCACTTTTTCTTTGGTCATTTTAGCCTTTTTGTCCAGGGTGAAGGGAGTATCTGCCATCAAACAAGAAGACAGCTGCATGTAGCTATGATGGTGTTTGCTAGTTCACCTTACATGCATTAATGTAATAACGTGGTTAGCCTACTCAACGTAAATTACACACGAACAACATTAAGCTACTCAGCAGAGAAGAACGGCTGCTGCTGCATCATCATCCTCATCATTTCTGCTACACTGGCAGGGCTAGGGGCCAGGACTCTCCTCTTCGGGTTTTTGGGGGATGTTGCTAACTCCGGGTCGATAGCAGGCACCACACCCGCAGTAGATGTGCTCGGTGTGAGGTCTCGCAGCAAGCTATCAAATACGGCGCATTTCTCGGCTTTTAAAAAAACGCTATGCGTCGCCAGGTGTTTCATCAGATTTGAGGTGTTACCTCCTTTGACAGCATCACAGTATCAGCTTAAAGCACTTGTTGCAGCTGCTGAGTTTGCATCTTTTGCTGTGAAGTACAGCCAGACTTTGACGCTTCGCCTTGGGCATTTTTAATCTGTAGCTCTGCTCTAAAAGAACGTACGTACCTGGACCCGCCTACTATCCTCGGAAACCTAAAATGATTGGCTAGAATCTAAAGTGTATCACAGCTCAGGAAAAAAAAGCACCGAAATAAAGCGAAATGTGCGCTGCTTTTCGGTCTGGTTACTACCGTTTATGTCAGAACCGGTGCCATCATGGCACCGGATACCGGTACCCATCCCTAGTCTTCTCCCTGATGTCCTTTCACAGCTTTGGTGGTGGAGAGGCTGGAATGGAAGACGTTGATTCGGTGCACAGGTGTGCTTTATACACATAACGAGTTGAGATCAGGAGTATTTATTTAATTCAGTTTAGTTTTATTTACAGAGTGCTAAACCACAACAACAGCCCCTTCAAGGCTTTGTATTGTAAGGTGAAGACCCCACAGCACAGCCCTATGATGACAGCATATATAGAACAGATGTGTAACTGATTGTAATCAGTGTGGCACATCTGCTTCATCAGCTTCATTCAATCATTCCTGCTGGTTTGTGGGTGATCAAATGAAGAGTTCACTCAATGACATACAAATCAATTTCTAACTTTTATGAAACGTGCTTATGTAATCGTTAATTTCTGGATTTTTGAGTCTCTCTACCCCTAAAACTTTAAGACTCTTAGTTTCTTTGTAAGTGAGCAAACGGATAATTATTTCCCCCACTGCATAAGGACCAAGTATGTTTTTGAGTACGACACATTTCAAAAGGTGCAACTATTCCTACGGCTTTCACTCCCAGACAGTTAATGCAGCGCTTTTGTTAAAGCCCTTGAAACGCAGCTTAAAGGCCGTCCTTCTCTCACATCTCGATTGATTTAAAATCCATTCTGTTGGTTTGCAAAGGCGAGATTGCGAAAACGTTGTGCCATTGTCCAAATCCTCATTGTTGGTTTGATTTTGTGTACAGCAGGACATTTTTATTACGGAGCCGTTCAATACTCTGAGGACTGAAATGAAGTTCCATTTACATCCATTGTGAAGGAAACAGAATGAAACTAATATAAGCACGACTAGTTCAGGCACAGATAGCTACACGATATGCTTTTGTTACTGTTAGGCTGTGTTTTATTTGTGTCTGACGAGGGCATCTATGTTCTGTACTTGCTCTCGCTCTCATGTAGCTGTTCAGTCGGTCTACATAAATATCCAGGGAAGCTAAAAGCACCCATTACTCGCCTGCAAAGTTGACAGACAAAGGCATTTGTTTGATTGTCACGGGGGGATAATGTTTCATTTCTTTTGTTGCGGCGCGGTGAGCGACCTCTCACCCCTCCGAACCGCCCCCTAAAAAAGTCGCTCTGATGTAGATCACATTCCCGACTGTTTACATTACCCCCCCATGCCAGACGCTGCCACCAGCCTTTCACACCTGTCCCGTCACGTCCACGGAAAGGAAACTGTGATACATTTTCAGAGTAGAACAGAAAGGCCTTTGTGTGTGTGTGTGTGTGTGTGTGTGTGTGTGTGTGTGTGTGTGTGCACAGACATTCACACTGAATCAGAAGTGCCTGCATGCATAGGCAGCTGAGAGCCGGCCCACACAAATTCACTACAACTCGATGAGACGCACATATTTGTGTGCACGGAGCTGTCAAAGCGTCAGCTCAGTGAGTTATGGAGCTGCTGGATGCGTCTGAACATGGAGGGAAGATTCCACCGCTGTAAGGAGTGATAAATTAGGGAGAAGTGAGGAGTACGAGCTCCTAACTCCGACAGAGATGCCACAGTCGCTCACTGGAGAGGCCAGGAAGGCCGACATGTGCCGTCACCTCCCTGCCATGTTTTCCCACCCCATACATATATACTTACACCAGCATGAAAACTGGTCAGTTTTAAGAAAAGCTGTAACAAAGCTGCTTTTCTTCTGCTGTAGCAACATTCCTTCACATGTTAAAAAAAGGACATTTTCTTTTCACGCTTGCAGCTGCTGCAGGTAAGATAAATACAGCTGTCCATACAGCAGCTTACTGAGGCCACTGAAGGTAAAAGACAAACATAAATAAGGGACGAGGTGGGGGGGTGAATTTCAGAGAGAAACATCATTAAAGTAGCAAATTTACACATTTTTCTATCACTGAGGAAGACGACGAAGAAGCTAAGCTTATTAAAACGAGATTGTTGCAGCATCTGCAGCGATGCGGACGCTGTACCAGTCTGTTGATATAAAGAGGGAGCGTAAAAGTGAAGCCGTCAATTGACCAGTCGATCCACATCCTCACCTCGCCTACAGCCACGGGCTCTGGGTAGTGACCAAAAGGATGAGATCACAGATAGAAACAGTGGAAATTAGCATCTTCCTAAAGGTGGCTGAGCTCAGCCTTAGAGACAGGGGGAGGAGCTTGGTCAGCCAGGAAGAGCCTAAGAAGAGACACTAGTCCACTACACTGAAAGCCAGCTGAGGTGGTTCAGGATTAGGATGCCTCTTTGATGCCACCTATGTGAGGAGTTTCTCCCCTAAAAGATCCAGAGCAGGTTGCTGGGAGAGAGTCAGGGCATATATGTATGACCAGGACCTGGATACGTGGCAGAAATAGTTGGATGATGTATCAGATGGTGCTGTAACAAAATATCAGGAAGTGACTCCTTTCTCATAAATTAGTTCAATTCTTTTTACATAGCAGCGGATCACAGTAACAGTTGCCTCAAGGCCCTTTAAAGATCCTACATGGCGACAGCGGGAAGGAAAAACTCCCTTTTTACAGGACAAACCTCAAGCAGAACCAGGCTCAGGGAGGGGCGGGGCCACCTGCCATGTTGTCTCAGTCCATATAAAGAAAATGTATTTTTTCATGTAATTCCAACAATTATCCAACAACAAACTAGTGACAGCAAACACAGAAATGTTTAAAGCTTTTTATCGATTTGTTTCTCTTAGGACAACATTTTGTATCATAAGGTTTCTGTTATGAGAACCTCCACACCTCGTTAACAATAATCACTCCTCACTACAAACAAAACAGACCTCCCGTGTAGATCAGCAACAAATGAGTTTTTTCTCCTGTAAAAAAACCTTGTTAGCATTGATGAGTGTGCTAGCAGAAAGTCTTCCCAAGCCCTCAAGTTTTATTATTGTTCTTTTAGGCACTGCATTTATTTAATAAATGAAGAATGGGGGGGGGGAGGAATAAATCAGCAGATCTGCACTCCAAACAAGTAAGAAGCTGCTAATGTTAGAAGCAAAGTGTTTTTCTGCTGCTTGTAGCAATAAGTGATTGATGATGATGCATCTGAAATACTCTTCAGTGTTTTTCATCTGAGGAAAATGCTGATTTTCATCTGGGTTTTCTAATGATGATGATGATGAAGACGCTATCATTTTGCACACACATTCCTTCCTGTTAGTGGAATTTTCCTTCCAGTTTCTCTATTTGTGCTGGTGCAGCGTTTGTGAGATCTTATATTTTCTCTGGTGTTTAGTTCAGTTATTCTAGTTTTATATATCCAAACCAAACTGCATTCTTTGTCTCACAGCGCTTCGTCAGATTTGTTTAGTAGCTAAACTAGACGTGGCTCAAAGGAGGGCGCCGCTCACCAGTCAGCCAGCTTCTCCGGCTCATGTTCAAATTGTCTTATTATTTTTTAAAGGACCAATCATGAGCATTTTTACCAACATTCATGGTCTCCAGATGATCCGTTTTTTTGCACAGTACTGAATAATGTCAGTGAGTGCTAAACCGACTGGCATAAATATAGAGAGTTATGTTACTATGTATCCCAGTCACCCTGGGATACATAGTAACATAGTAACATAACTGTATAACATAACATAGTAACATACATAGTAACATAGTAACATAGTAACATTAACATAGTAACATAGTAACATAGTAACATAACTGTATAACATAACATAGTAACATACATAGTAACACAGTAACATTAACATAGTAACATAGTAACATTAACATAGTAACATTAACATAGTAACATAGTAACATTAACATAGTAACATAGTAACATGCATAGTAACATTAACATAGTAACATACATAGTAACATAGTAACATAACTGTATAACATAACATAGTAACATACATAGTAACACAGTAACATTAACATAGTAACACAGTAACATTAACATAGTAACATAGTAACATTAACATAGTAACATAGTAACATGCATAGTAACATTAACATAGTAACATACATAGTAACATAGTAACATAACTGTATAACATAACATAGTAACATACATAGTAACACAGTAACATTAACATAGTAACACAGTAACATTAACATAGTAACATAGTAACATTAACATAGTAACATAGTAACATGCATAGTAACATTAACATAGTAACATACATAGTAACATAGTAACATAACTGTATAACATAACATAGTAACATACATAGTAACACAGTAACATTAACATAGTAACATAGTAACATTAACATAGTAACATTAACATAGTAACATAGTAACATTAACATAGTAACATAGTAACATTAACATAGTAACATTAACATAGTAACATAGTAACATAACTGTATAACATAACATAGTAACATACATAGTAACACAGTAACATTAACATAGTAACACAGTAACATTAACATAGTAACATAGTAACATTAACATAGTAACATAGTAACATGCATAGTAACATTAACATAGTAACATACATAGTAACATAGTAACATAACTGTATAACATAACATAGTAACATACATAGTAACACAGTAACATTAACATAGTAACATAGTAACATTAACATAGTAACATTAACATAGTAACATAGTAACATTAACATAGTAACATAGTAACATTAACATAGTAACATAGTAACATGCATAGTAACATTAACATAGTAACATACATAGTAACATAGTAACATAACTGTATAACATAACATAGTAACATTAACATAATAACACAGTAACATTAACATAGTAACACAGTAACATTAACATAGTAACATAGTAACATTAACATAGTAACATACATAGTAACATAGTAACATAACTGTATAACATAACATAGTAACATTAACATAGTAACACAGTAACATTAACATAGTAACACAGTAACATTAACATAGTAACATAGTAACATTAACATAGTAACATAGTAACATTAACATAGTAACATAGTAACATACATAGTAACATACATAGTAACATTAACATAGTAACATAGTAACATAACATTACATCTCCTGGTGATAAGTCATGGTAACCACCAAACAACAGAAGCTAATCTTTGCATTCAATGCTCATTAAATATTATCATGCTTACGTGCTAACTAAACCTTGGTGTATGACTAGTAATATTTTCATTTGTTAGGTAAAGATGTGTCTATTCAGGTTTTGTCTTTACTCACACGTTTAAAGAGAATAGTTGATGCACGCTGGTTGAGCTTGTTACTAAAAGACCGTTTAATGAGTCGTCACTTTAGTTCTTCAGTACACATCAAGCATGTTTTTGTTATTGAAAACTCCGTTCTGTTAGTGTGACAGTGAACTACAGATGAACTTCATTAGCTAAACCCAGCTAGCACTCATCTGTTTCTGTCCAGGCTTGATCATCAGCCAAGATTTCACACTCAAGGCTTCAAGTCCACAAATTGTCTCATGGGTGACATCTGGGCGACTGTTTCATCTTTTATAAGCGCTCTGTGCTTTTTGAGTGATAACATACGTATTTCCATGTTCAAGCGTCTACTGTGTTGGATGAATCTCGTCTCTTTTAATGTGTTGCAGAGTTTTTGGAAACACGAACCTCCAAAACCCATCCAGCTGTCATTCTAGGCACCTAAAGCTTTTTATTAGCACCATTCATGTCACGATCCTGGGTCTTATGACCCAGTGTTTTGAGTTTAGTTTATTTGGATGTTTATATGATTAAGCTCATGAGTTTTTCTAGTTCTTTGTTATTAGATTCCCCTTGTGTCTTCCAACCCCTGTTAAGTCTCCCCTGCTCTTCATGTGTTTCATGTCTGTGTCTCATTATGTTTCCTATTTTATTTTGAAGAGATCTTGTGTTTTTATATTATGGATTATGTTTTGAGTCCTTTGTTGTACTGTTTCTTGTTTCTCTAGATTTCAGTTATGGTTATCATAGGTTTAGTTCTTTGGCTTTGTAATATGGCTTCCCTGTGTTCAATGTTGTGTCTACTGTGACCTTTTTGTACCACGTTTCTGGTCCCTATGTTCTGTCTCAGTTGCTGTTAAGCTTGTATGTTTAGAGTTCAGTCAGTGTGTTTCCTGTTTTACTTTGAAGGTCCATGTCTCATGTGAGTGTTTCTAGTTTTGCTTCCCTTGTCTCGTCCAGCCTGCCGAGTAAGTACAGCTAGCTTGTTTGCTGTGAAGCAGCCATTTTGAAGCATTTATATAAAGCACAGCTGCAGATACGTCCCCATCACAAGTTTAAGACCACTCGAAAAATCGCCAAAAATCACATTTTACATGGTTGGATCTTGACAAGGTTCCAAGTCGAGCTTCAACATGAGCAAGAGGCTGTTTTACAGCTCACTCACAGGACTGTAAGGCATGCACAGATTTGCCCAACATGCTTTTATTTTTTCAGTATGATTCCTATGATGTCACAATGATGCCATAAGGTTTTGTCATACACTGCATGAATACAGCAGCCGGGCCCTGAGCTGCAGCCTCCAGTGTAGAAGCTCATTTTCATCTTCGCTTCCTGATGTCAGCTTTGTGTTCATACAGAAATACTCAGAGAAAGATTCTAGCGTAACGAATTACTTTCTCCTGGGAGTGATTAAGTAAAGTACTTACTTGTACTGCATTACTCAGTGTTCAAGTACATATTAAACATGTAATATGTATAATACAGTACTTTTCTGAACAATGACCCCAGCACAGATCACAACACGATGGGGATAAACCTTCAGCTTTGCTCACCTCGACTGTGCTGTTGTCTCGTCAGCCTTTCCAAACAAGACCTTCTTATTCAGCCTCTTTCTAGCTGTTATGTTGTGAACATTAGCATGTTAGCTCCTCACTGAGGCCTCCAGAGGCTCAGCGATGCAGCTCGTGGGCTTTCTGCATTTTCTCTGAGCACTGCACAGTCTGACCTCGGGCTGAAACACACCTGGATAGACTCTGCTAACACGTCTGCCTGAAATGGGGCAAACTGCCCAAATGTCTTCTTTTATAACGGTGCTCACGCTTGCTGACAGTCAGTTAATAAAGTGTATTTGATTGGCAGCACCTGGCTGCTACTTCCCCTCTGGAAGCACCGAGGAGATGCTTGGGTTTCCCACATGACCGTACACGTTAGTGTATGTTGGACAAACACTGACATATCTGTTTTCTGTTATCTTGTTCTTTCTTCCTCTCACCACACAGGTTTCAAAGCCATCCATTAAACCACACAGTCATCACATTCATCACAGCCCACACACACACACACCTGAGATCAGTCCAACCCACATCGCTGCTATTTCATTTCTCATCTTCCTCTCTCAGCACCGGAATATTGGACTAATGGGCCTAATAGCACGCCCACTGCTAGTCAAAGAATCGGCGGCTGCACTGGAATAAAGGATTATCTGTGTGTGAAGAGGAAGAACCTGACACAGCGAGAGGACCAGGAGACCCGGTAAGAGGGGAAAAATGATGGTGAGAGAAGAGGAGCCATGAAACCGACGTGCTGAGAGACAGAGGCGGGATGACGGGGCCAGACTGACAGGAAGCACCAGCAGAAGGAAAACCTGAAAGTGCATCCGACTGCAGTCACACAGCGCTGCTTAGCTGTCAGCACCCCGGCTACAATCTAAACAGCGGCGCCTTTGATTGTGACATTTTTTGCTTCTTTGTAGCTTTTGTCTGAGCTCAGAGTAAGTGAGGTCGGGTAAAATGAAAACATCGCGAGGGGAAAAAGACAACAACACTGTCTCGTCTCACGCACAAACGAAAACACTTGTCTGTTCGGACTCTACTGTTCAAAAATGTATATCCCCGGAGCTTGAGTGATGTACGCACATCCTCCCCACATCTTTAGACTGCTGCTGAAATCGAGACGGGAGCAGTTTTCTCTTCCTGACTCATGAGTTGATGGATTCTCATCTAGCAGGAGGAAAAACGAACTGCAGCGTGTTTCATTTCCAAATGACTTTTTTCTGTCTGCATGCACACGTTTTTCTGTACGAGTGGTTATTGGAGAATTACATTCCTACAAATGTACTCATTACTGTGTAAATTAGCACAGCTACAATTTCCTTTTTTCTTCAGTAGCCCTGATTTAATAAATGGTAATTATCTCAGGCATTTGTAATAGAAATAAAAAAAGAGGTTTAGGAATGAAAATGAGATTGGATATGAATATATATTTTTAATGAATTTAGTTTCCTGAGGAGGGAAACGCACAACGCCGTGTTTCAGCTGATAAAAACTGTTGTTTTCTGTTCGCAGCAGAAATAGATTTGTTTATTTGGTGAACCTGCGAGCGAGGCGCTTTATTCTTCTCCCTGAAACAACCTCTTCCTGCTATTTGCGTGTTGGCACTGACGACGTGAAAGAGTTTAAATCCCACTTTAGGAAAAAAGAAAGAGCCAAAGTAAATCGAAGTGAACACATCTGCAGATCTTATGACCTTTATTAAATCTTACAGCTGACTCACAAACAAAGCATGAATTATTCATGTCTGACTGACTTGATTGCTACGAGGGGCACAGACACGGCGCTCCTTTTTCTTTTTAATTACCCCCCCGCCCCCCTTTTTTTCCACTGCAGAAGTTTCCAGATAAGGTTCAAGCTTCCCCCCTAATCAGGCTAATGTTAGCTCCTTTTAACGAGCCTCCCCCAGTTTGACTTCTATCACTTTTAAACTTTATGTGTCTATTAACCATTCCTCCGTAGTAATGAACATATCAGCATTTTGCAGTTACACAGAAGTCTTCACGGATGGGAGTAATTAATAACTACATCTAATTAAAATGCTTTCTAGAGGGGGCGGGGATCGAGATGTTTGCAGAGGTATGATGGCGGCAGTTCATGTGAGACGGCGTTCGCCTGCGAGCAGCTGATTTCTTTGTTGTCTTTGAAAACAGTCGGAGTAAATTTTGGACTGATTTTCTCACTAATGCTTCGCGAGTTTTGTTATTTTGCAGCTGATGTTTTAGGGTAAATATTCAGCAGCTGTCGAGTCGGTTCATTCAGCTTTAAATCTGGGGAGACGTGTGGCATAATAGACTGAAAGGTTAGCTGGTGGAGCAGCGAGAGGCATGTTCCACTTGAGTCTCTGCTTTAAATTGCTGGTATTCATCAAGTTAAGTGATGAGTCCGCATGATGAATGATCTCTCATTAATATCATTATGCTATTAGGCTACATCTCTCACACTATGCTCTACCTAGAATATGCACATGCTTTGCATTTGTGTGTGTGTGTGTGTGTGTGTGTGTGTGTGTGTGTGTGTGTGTGTGTGTGTGTGTGTGCACATACCAGCATGGTTCATTTCTGCAAGAAGTCTGAAAAGGTTTTTCAGTGAGCACATTTTAAACCATTGTTTAGGCTCCTGTTTTTAAACAATTTCATTCATTCCAGTTTCATTTATTTGGAGTCAAATCCCAACGACAGTCACCTCGAGGTGCTTTGACCTGCACACACAAACAACAATCAGACAACAGAGCAAGCATTTGTCAACAGTGGGGAGGAAAAACTCCCTGTTGATAGGAAGAACGCCCCAACAGATCCAGGTTTATGGAGGGGCAGCCATCAGGGGGGCAGAACAAAAGATACACTGTGCCTTATTTAGTAGTTATGGTAATGATTTACTATATATGCACATAACACAGCTATGTGTAGCTAGAAAACATGGTTGAAATCTCAATATTATCTTCCTGTAATATATCGATGTGCTTTCTGCCATATTTGTCCTTTACGGCAAATAATCCCAAAGAAGCAATTCAACATATTTGTCTTTTGCTAGAAAGTCTAAAAAGGACATCTAGAAATACCAATGTTGATGCATTTTCTAAAATCTTTGGATTTACTTTTCAACCATGATCGAGAAAAACCCACAGGTGGGCTTCAACGTTGAGATGTTTGAACAAATTTCTATTGAAATGATTAAATACAGGAACAGGAGAATTATAGATATAATAGTTCACATACAGTATAAAAAACCAACCACAGCATCAGCGCAACCTGCACGACCTCTATAAGCAAACACTGAAAATAATAATAATAATAACACTATAATAGTACAAAGTACATTTCTACATTTTTTGTAACATGTCTAACTTTTGTTTAATGTATCGGATTATCCAGAGGAGGGAATATCTCAGTTTAGTTATGAATAGTATATATATATATATATATAATAGAAAGCCAGTGCAGGGTTAGTGTTAGCACCTATGACATCATAGGACTCAAATGGTTAACACGGCTGTTTACCTGCGTGAATGTCCTCATATGTGGATGTATTTTTCTCAGAAACAAAAATCAGGTAAAAAAAAAATAATCTGGTTATTCTTTGTTTTTACATTCATCACGTCCCAATCAGCCTAAACACAGACCTGCACCTCCAGACACAGGGACAGTTTTTACCCACGAGCCTTCAGACCTTTGAACTGCTGACATTCCACACACACCACGACAATTACAGGTCTCTGCACACGGTCACTTACACAAATGCTACTTAAATGCTCTCTGCACAACTTTGTACAAGCTGTAAATACTCTTGCACAAACGCATAAATTGTCTTAACCAACTTGTCTTAAATGTAAATACCAACTAAATTCTGTAATATTTAATTTTTTTTTCCTCTCCTTTTTATAGTTATTATTATTATTATTATTATTACCTCTGTTATTTTCTTCTGTAAATAACTGCACATTCTCTATATGCTCATGTAAAGCTGAGGACTTTGAGGACTTTCACTGGATAAATGTGGCTGCACTGTTTATCTGTACATGACCATACAACTTGAAACTTGAAATAGCAAAGAAAAATTAAAAATGTATGCCATAAAAGAGGCAGCACGGTGGTTAGCACTGTTGCTGCACAGCAAGAAGGTCCTGAGTTCAATTCCACCATCAGGTCTTTCTGTGTGGAGTTTGCATGTTCTCCCCGTGTTTGTGTGGGTTCCCTCCGGGTACTCCGGCTTCCTCCCACCGTCCACAGACATGCAGCTTGTGGGGATAGGTTAGTTGGAAAAAATCTAAATTACCACTAGGTGTGAATGTGAGTGCGAATGGTTGTCTGTCCCTGTGTGTTGGCCCTGCGACAGACTGGCGACCTGTCCAGGGTGTACCCCGCCTCTCGCCCTATGACAGCTGGGATAGGCTCCAGTGCCCCCCGCGACCCTGAAAAGGATAAGCGGAAGCGAATGGATGGATGGATGCCATAAAAGAGTTCAGGTCTTAGGAGGCCGAGTTAAACATGGGCATGAATGTTTAGAAAAAAGTATCAATGGAAAATGCAGCACTGAGACATTGTTAACAGAGTTGCTATGAAAAGCAGTCGTGATGCTGCTAAACATATTTGTGTGAGTCCAGGTCATGAAATTGTAGCTCGATTTGTAGCTGATCATGTAAAGAAGCCTGTGAAAGACTCCAGACAGAGGCATGAATCTTAGTACCTCTGTGCCCTTGCACACAAACACACCTAATATGTCTATCGCAGTAGATTTACTCCCACCTGATATAAAACCACAAACCTTTCCAGCTACGCCTGACCTCCTGCTGAATTTCTCCAAGCAGATGTTCTTGAACCCTCACAGCACATAGGCAGGATGATGCCTTATAATTATAGATATAAACAGATTGTGCACATGGTTTAACCTGCCATGGGTGATAAATTGCAGCTCGGTCTTGCTGTATAAACTGCCAATGCCAGAATAGAGTCCTCTCGGCTACAGAGGGTCAGCTGCAAGAGGAGGATTTAATGAGGAGGGCCACCCAAACAGTCTGGGTGTCCATCTGTTTGCTCTCTCTGCTTTTACATGTCACACATCTTGTGAAGGCGGCAGCAGCGCTGGAGCGGCGGGGCTGCTCAGAAAGGTGTAAATGCATCACCAAAAAGTGCACTTTCACTGAAAACGGGGAGAGTGAAAAACAAAGGAAAACCTTTCAAGACTGAAACAAGAAGATGAAGACCTTTAAAAGCCAGGAACCAAAAAACCTCCATTTTTACACTGACAAGGTTGCCAGCATACCTGTTAACCATGAAGGCTTTATTTGTTGTGCTGTATGCACACATGCAGTGTCTGCTTGTAGGCAGAGAACAGAAAAGCAGTTTAAATAGTTTTATTAGTCTTAGTGTGGCGAATGTTGTGATTTATGGTTTGAATTTAAGCAGAAAAACTAAAATAATTAAATTATCAAGAAAAACATTTTGATTTTTGTTCAAGGATCCCATTTTCACTAACTGTTAGAAATTCCCAGCATTCAGGACAACTGCTGCGTAAAAAAACTGTAACAAGGTTTCAAATTCAAATTTTATTTGTCACACACACACAACCATACACAGTATGACATGGGGGTGAAATGCTTGTAGCTGTGCAATGCCCGACCATTAAATGACAGAAAAAAAGTTTTACAGTATTTACAATTTACAGGTTACTACAAAATTTACAAATTAACTTAGAAATTTACAGTAAAAAATGTGCAAACAGCAGAAAGAGATTATAAAGATTATAAATTATAGGAAATTATAGGAAATGTGTGGTGGTGCGTGTGGTGATGTGTGTGGGAGAGTCCAGTCCTACACCTGGTTCAGGGCCTGAATAGCCTGGGGGAAGAAGCTCCTCCTCATTCTCTCTGTTTTGGCCTTAAGGGAGCCGAAGCGCTTCCCAGACCTCAGGTTTAACAGCTTACTTGTTTAAGAATATTGATCATTACAAATAATCACCAACAACTGTCATTCAACAATAAACACAGGGAAAAGACTCCCACAACCAGCTGTAGGCAACACGCCCAGCTAAGCTTTGGTTAATATTTTGGCACAGTTGAGTTCTCATAGGTGTCATAATGTCTTACAGAGACACCGTTTATACTTAAACCGTGTTTCTCTTATCACTGTAGATCAAATATCTACATTTGTAGCTACTAGGTAACAGCTTACACAAATCATCAGCCCTTTTCATTTGCATGAAAACAGAATTTAGTCACAGTTTGAACTGGTCTGACCAAGAATTTGTCCTGTGGATGTCACATCACATGGCTGATTTCCTACAGTTACTGTCTGTCGATGAGAACCACAGATACTATAATAGATGGACCTTTCCATTACGCCTTCAGCCGGAGGTTTTTAACTCCACACCCTGAATCTTCAGCATTAACAATGTTAATGTTGTTTTTCCTTTGGAGCCAAAAGTCACATTATATGGATGACAGCGCTAAGTAATCAGTTAAGGCTTGCTAGCACCTGTCAGTGTTAATGTGTTGCAAACCTGTCAGCTAACAGCCACAACTCTAACTCGGTTAATATGTGTTATAATTACTCCTGCTCAGAGCTGTTATGAAGCAGGAAAATATCTATGGAGACCAAAACCATTGTTAACACCCGCTTTGAATTAAAAGTTCATTAATGTTGTAAAGCTTCATGTGGGAGTCTTATGGGAACTGACTCCATTTTCGAGTGACAGCTAGAGAAGTCGGTGCCTCAAATTCGTTGTTGCTCCTCAAACCAGTTCTGAACTCCTTTTGCTTCGTGGCAGGGTGCGCGATCCTGCTGAAAGAAGCCACAGCCATCTGGGAACGATGTGCCTGCTCTGCAACAATGCGTAGGTAGGTGGTACGTGTCATAGCTACATCCACATCAATGACCCAAGGCTGCCCAGCAGAACATCGACCAAAGCATCACACTGCCCCTGGCTTGCCATCCTGGTGCCAGGTGTTCCCCAGGTGACCCACAGATATCTGTCATTTATTGGTTCCTTTCACTTTTGATAGATACGGACCATCGCAGACAGGAAGCCCCCCAAGAGCTGCAGTTGTGGAGTTGTGCTAACCAGTGTTGGTCAAGTTACTTGAAAAAAGTAATCAGTAACTAACTACCGATTACTTCCCCCAAAAAGTAATCCCGTTACTTTACTGATTACTTATTTTCAAAAGTAATTAATTACTTAGTTACTTTTTAAAAACACGATTTACAACCTGAATAGGTGATAAAGTGATAGATCTTTCAGCCCAATTCTACTTTTTCTGCATAATCATCATACAAAATGTAATCAAATGGAAAAGTCTCTTTTTAAAACTTGTTTTATTAGTTTTAATCTTTTAACTTTATGCATCAAGCAAAAATTAAATTATCTGCAACATTCTCTGACTGGAAGAAATTAGTTTAACATTTAAACCTATTTTCTGCACATTCCAGCACATAAAATAAAATATTTTGTGTGTTTACACTCAGTCTTTCAAATAGATGCAAGTAAAACACAGCAGAAAATAAATAAAGTCAAAGACTAGCGGTCCTGTTGCTCTATTTTCACCTGTAAAGCAGGAGTGGGGTAGGCGGAGGGTTACCCTGGTGCAGGTGTGCAGCGGTCAGTGGAAGAATCCGCGAGTTTCTCTGTGAGTTTCCCATTACGTCGTAGCTACTCGGTGCTTGTTTGGAAGTTTAGGGTTGTTTTCGCTGTAAAAAGAAGTTTTCTTCCCACGCACAACGGACACTAATGTTTTTGTCACTTTTTATGGAATCAAACTCAAAGTAAGGTCAGTACTTCCACGCTTTAAACGCTGCACGCTCATACTCTCTCTGCACTCGATATATGATCCATTGTTGATCTGCACACAGCTGTTGTCACGAACGTCGCACTCGCTTACGTCACTGTCATGAGACATTCTCGCAAAAAAATCACGGTTTTAGTAACGCAGTAACGCAGCGTTCCTACGGGAAAGTAACGGTAATCTAATTACCGTTTTTGCAATAGTAATCCCTTACTTTACTCGTTACCTGAAAAAAGTAATCAGATTACGCGTTACTGCCCATCTCTGGTGCTGACCCAGTCGTCTAACCATCACAGTCTGTCCTTGACGTTTGCCCAGTTTTCCTCCTACTAACACACTAACAGGACCATGATGAAGAGATAATCAGTGTTATTCACATCAGCTGTTATTGGTCGTAATGTTTTGCCCGATCGGTGTTTTACCAGAACCAGCATACAAATTTAAATAATATGTCCTACTTGCAGTAACGGGTTCAGCGAGTTTGAAAGTAAATGCACACACGATTGCAATTCACCGGCACAACCATTTATTTTTGTTTGTTTGTTTGCCAGCTGGCACGAGGATCTTATAATATATACTAATCACAATCGGCCAGCAAATCTAATATTGCTCTTTTGCATGAAAGCCTGACAGAAATCAACACACTCTGTTACAACCTGAACCTTCCCCAAATATTTGATTTGTTCAGCTATTCGAGGTTTTAACATCTGAGAGTCATTTCTCGACAGACGGTGATTCTTCACTTTTCCACGTTGTTAACAGATGTCTTTTCACAATAATGAGACAGTTCGGCAGTCTGTTTGTTTATGTGAGAAGAAAAAAAGAGCAAAAGTTAAACAGCAAACAGTATTTCTTAAGAACAACTGAGTGAAGAGGGAGATGAGCGACTGTGATGGTAATTAATGGTGTATGTCTGTACATTTGGGGAGCATCATCATGAAGTGGTTATTCTTTAAGTATTTTCTGTGATATACTAGAGATGTTAAAAATGTAACTGCCAACAGTATTTCATGAGAAGGACCAAAGAAACAACAAAAACAAAGACTCAGAGCAGCCGCTGCTTGTCTTGATGACACTTTAAACTGATCATAACCAGTTTCGTGAGTTGTCACCTGACCCCCCTGAGAGCTACCAGGCAAGCCTCGCCAATATGACGTTTGTATTTGAACTTGTCAGTAGTATTAGCACAAAGCAAACAGCTCTGTTCAACTGCTAAAAACGTCAAGAGAAACAGGAGACATTGTTGGTTTAGAAGATTCAGTCAATACAAAGAAATATCAATAACTTTAAGAGTGAAGCTGTCTCACTCCTAGAACGGACGAGCAAGACGCTCCTCTGCTTTAAGGAATAAAATATTACTCACCGTCCTCTCAGATGAGAGCCCACATCAATACTTGCCAGAGTTCAAGTAGCAGACACAACTCAACAGCAACTGTTGGGAGGAGACCGTGTGAAACCTTCATGGTTGAACCACTCCTGAGAAACCACTACTGAGGAAGACCAACGAGAGGAAGACAGCTTCTTGAGCCAAGAAAGAAAAGAAGCGGCTGTTCGACCAGTAGACATCTGGACTTGGATACGATGAGTCTACAGTATTATGTCAGACGTTTGCTTCCAGTTACCTCGTCTCTCTGAGATATAGAGAAGAAAAAAAGCTGGAGAGGTGGTTCTGACTGTAAACGAGGAGGAGGTGAGTGTGTTTACTGAGACTCAGGGCCAGACTAAAGATGTCATTGCTACAAGAACGAATACAACATTCACCATCCCGGCTAATTTGAGCGTAGTTGGTCTAACAGGTTTCAACATCATACAGACGGCATATAAAGATGCTATCGGTTGGTGAGGGTATCAAACATCTCACTGAGCTTCTTCATCGTCTTGAAACAGAGCGTGACGACACAAGGGCGGATCTGACAAAACAAGACACTGAACACACACAAGGTAGCCACAGCCCTGCTTTAGTCTTTATTTTTTAAACTCTAATTGGGATCATCGTTTAAACTCATCAAGAAAATGTTTCCTGAGGATCAAACGAGCCAAAACGTCCTTTTTGTCAGGATCTGGAGACTCGACTGGAAAATTCCATCAGGCACCTGAGTTCCTTGGTCTCCGCCCCTGGGCGGAGTCATCATCCCTGCTGCAGTCCTGCACACCTGAGACTGATTCAGGGCAATCAGGTTGAGGATTTTAGGCCCCCTCAGACTCTCCTTCACCGCCAGTTCGTCAACGACCTCACGTTGGTATTGACTCTACGGCTTTTTACGCTCTTGCCACGGGCGATTGTGGCTCAAGAGTTGGGAGTTCGTCTTGTAATCGGAAGGTTGCCGGTTCGAGCCCCGGCTTGGACAGTCTCGGTCGTTGTGTCCTTGGGCAAGACACTTCACCCGTTGCCTACTGGTGGTGGTCAGAGGGCCCGGTGGCGCCAGTGTCCGGCAGCCTCGCCTCTGTCAGTGCGCCCCAGGGTGGCTGTGGCTACAATGTAGCTGCCATCACCAGTGTGTGAATGTGTGGATGACTGGATATGTAAAGCGCTTTGGGGTCCTTAGGGACTAGAAAAGTGCTATATAAATACAGGCCATTTACCATTTTTTCCTTGTTAACTTTGGTTTCATGTGCTTCAGATTCCCTGGACCTTCTTTGCTATCACCCTCAGCTCTCCGTGGATCATCTTCATATTCAGGAAAAATACGAGGACCCTCACCTGCCTGCCCTCCAGCCCCACTCACCACCTTGGACACAGCGGGACTCAGGTCTGCCAGCCTCTCCACGACTCCCCTGGACTATCGCTGCCTCTCGCTCAAAGCGAGCTTCACGCCGGTCACCAGTAAACGCTATCAGTCAGTTTCACCTCTGCTTGGATACCCTGCACCTGCCGCCTTCTTAACCCTGCTCTCTTTACTTCCCAGATGCAACCGCTCCGTTCTCATCGCAACCCGCTAGACCCCCGTTCACCCCCACTGTCACACGGTTACATCTTTAGCGACACCCTGCCACATATTCACTTGTTGACTAAATAATAAACACTGCAAAACGTTGAGCCGTCTCTGTTGTGGTTATCTGCAGTTGAGTCCGATCTAGCTATCGGCCCGTGGCCATTGTGACACTTTTCCCAAAGACTGGTGTGCAGTTAGATGTTTTGCCACCGTGGGAATCGTCCCCTGCTGGCCGTTCGTAAGAGAGCAAGTGTTTCCTAATGGCTTCTCTTTTCAGACGCGGAAATTACATTTTGTTTAAAAATATACAATATATGCCCAAAACACACCTCCATTGTTTTCATCGAGAAACAGAAAGACTAGAATAACAATCAAAAATCACCAAAGCTCAACTGCAGAGAGGAAAAGCAACCAACATGTTCCAGAGAGGGGTGGGGGCTTCTTTGGGGAACATAAAATTCCCTTATTTTGCTTTATTTACAGCTTTTTCACCAATGAAATAAATCCAGATGTTTCATTTTATAGTTGTGATGTCTTCAGTACTCAAGATGAAACTACTATTGGCTGCTCTCTTATTTCCCAAGGGTTCAAACGGCAGATGGATCCGCATGTTGATTTGGCACAGATATCACACTGAGCTTGGCACTCGGGGTACACTAACCCGAGGCCCTTAAAGCTTGGTTTGTGCCTCCTCCAGCGCTCAAATCAGGGATATGTTAACAGCTGCACCACAGAAGACAGTGAAAACAATGAAAAAACATTGAACGAGAGGGTTTATCTGAAATCTGACAAGTGACGTATGTATTGTTAGGGGGACTTTACACGGATGGATTTAGTGGCAGAAACACACACGGGCACAGGATAGTAGTGATGCAGATTTATATACAATGATGGGGGAATATTTACAAGGGAAGGGGCTATATACAGTGACAGGTAAAAATGTGCAAAGAGAGCAGAGCTGAAGGGATGAGACGGAGTCGAGGTATGCGGGCGGACCGATGACGAGCTACCTGAAAACGAGGGACAAACAAAGTTACGGAGTAACGTCGATAGCTGAGAGTTAAACTAAAAGTGGACGGGGAGAGTTGGAGAGCTTACTTGCAACACAGAAATACAGCTGTAGCCGTGGTCACAGACTGGTACGAAGTAACTCTCCGTCACAGATCCAAAGAAGGCAGCACAAAGAAAACTAGGCAGGCGAGCAGGCAGCGGGACAGGCTAGAACAAAGGAGAAGCAGGCAGGAGATGGAGCCTAAAAACATGCAGCTCAATCGCGTGGAATCAACAGATTCAGCTTGCACCAACACGTTACCACTTGTGAAAAGGACAATACTCCGACACCAGACGTCCGAGACTCCATAAAAGCGCTCACTGATGACGTCCAATGCGCCGCAGGTGTGACGGAATGCCATCAAGCCCCGCCTACCTGTGCCAAGAAGGGAAACGAAACCCAAGAACAACAATACACCTACCCACCACCTCCTAACATGTATAGGTAATGTTCTACCGATACAAAGCCCCAAGTATTCAGACTGTTATCAAAACCAAGAATGTAATTATACAAAAACAAAGATCACATATAGACTGGAGCAAACATTTTCTATGCAGGGCTGGTGTCTGTGTTCTGGACATAAATCCGAGTTTAATCACGGGAGTTGTCTGTTTTTCCTCTTTGATGCCTCACTTATCAAATTCCCTGAAAACCAACCTCACAAAATATGCAAACATTATCTTTACTTTAGCTCTGTTATGGTGTTATCAGGCATTATGGGTATTTCCTGAAAATTAGGGGCTCGCCGTACGTGAAAATGACTCCAGTGTATATACAAAGCCTCATTATGCACTCAGGATAACCTCCATCACCTTCAGTGACCATTATGGCAGGAGAGACACATCGAGATGCTGACGTAGAGCTGCAGAAAGCAAAAGATATCACAATGAACACACATAATGGCAAAAAATTGATCGCATTCTTCTGGAAAACAGAAACGGAAGTTGTTTATGATTTTCAGAGGCGTCTGTGGTTTGTCCAACAATTCTCTTGCAGCAATCTCCACCGGCAGCGTGATGAAAACATCCTGTTCGAATCAAGCGGCTGACAACATTGTCTGGTCTTTATTAACAGTCTGAGGATCGCCTGTGTAGTCAGACCAACGCGCGCCTCCTCATCTAATATTCGGCCAGAGGTTGTATGACATTCCTCGGGGCATGTGCCTGACATTTGGAAGTAGACTCTTATAGATAGAGTAATAATGTCACAGGGGCTGTGGGTGTATTTTTGTCTGGAAAACACAGCGAACGAAGAAGACAGGCAGGCATTGTCTGATGTGGAGAATGATTTAATTTGCAGAGACAGACGGAGGAGAGACGGGAAGAATGTTTAACTTTTTTCCAACTGCAAACGATTGTCTGTACGTTAACTGAGGAATCGCCTGAGGAACGTGCAGACAAGTCGTAGAGGCTGTAAAGTAAAACCTGCGCAATTAACTTTGTGGTTGTTCTGACATTAAACTTAAGTTCTTGTGTCTGTTTTGTGCTAAAGCAGCGGCTCACTGAACTAGACTGAACAAGCAGAATCCAAATGTCCACCTGGCTTTCTTCTTTGTCAGCTGATCGTGTTTTTGAGTGCGTGTCACTCAGTCGTCTTCATCCATGCATTGTCCTGAACAGAGATGGGTAGTAACGCGTTACTGTAATCCGATTACTTTTTTCAAGTAATGAGTAAAGTAATTCAATTCAATTCAATTCAATTTTATTTATATAGCGCTAAAAATCACAACAAAAGTCGCCTCAAGGTGCTTCATAGATACAGAGAAAAACCCAACAATCATATGACCCCCTATGAGCAGCACTTTGGCGACAGTGGGAAGGAAAAACTCCCTTTTAACAGGAAGAAACCTCCAGCAGAACCAGGCTCAGGGAGGGGCGGGGCCATCTGCTGTGATTGGTTGGAGTGAGAGAAGGAAGACAGGATAAAGACATGCTGTAAATATATCTCTATAGATAGAAATCCACCCCATCCTCATTTAACCACAAAATCCCCCCAATAAATATCTCACTATAAATTTCTATGGTACACGTATTACTTTGTGTGATTACTATTGCAAAAACGGTAATTAGATTACCGTTACTTTCCCGTAGGAACGCTGCGTTACTGCGTTACTAAAACCGTGATTTTTTTGCGAGAATGTCTCATGACAGTGACGTAAGCGAGTGCGACGTTCGTGACAACAGCTGTGTGCAGATCAACAATGGATCATATATCGAGTGCAGAGAGAGTATGAGCGTGCAGCGTTTAAAGCGTGGAAGTACTGACCTTACTTTGAGTTTGATTCCATAAAAAGTGACAAAAACATTAGTGTCCGTTGTGCGTGGGAAGAAAACTTCTTTTTACAGCGAAAAAAACCCTAAACTTCCAAACAAGCACCGAGTAGCTATGACGTAATGGGAAACTCACAGAGAAACTCGCGGATTCTTCCACTGACCGCTGCACACCTGCACCAGGGTAACCCTCCGCCTACCCCACTCCTGCTTTACAGGTGAAAATAGAGCAACAGGACCGCTAGTCTTTGACTTTATTTATTTTCTGCTGTGTTTTACTTGCATGTATTTGAAAGACTGAGTGTAAACACACAAAATATTTTATTTTATGTGCTGGAATGTGCAGAAAATAGGTTTAAATGTTAAACTAATTTCTTCCAGTCAGAGAATGTTGCAGATAATTAAATGTTTGCTTGATGCATAAAGTTAAAAGATTAAAACTAATAAAACAAGTTTTAAAAAGAGACTTTTCCATTTGATTACATTTTGTATGATGATTATGCAGAAAAAGTAGAATTGGGCTGAAAGATCTATCACTTTATCACCTATTCAGGTTGTAAATCCTGTTTTTAAAAAGTAACTAAGTAACTAAGTAACTAATTACTTTTGAAAATAAGTAATCAGTAAGTAACAGGATTACTTTTTTGGGGAAGTAATCAGTAATTAGTTACTGATTACTTTTTTCAAGTAACTTGACCAACACTGGTCCTGAACACTTATTCAATAAGGGCTGCAGGGAGGCTGTTGTGAAAAGGCAGGGTTGACAGTGGACGGGTTGCCAGTCCATCACGGTGCTAATTCCTCAGTCACATACACCTAGAAACCAGTTGGAACTGGCAACCACAGGTCATTAGAGAAAGGTGTGTTTTTCAACCATTTGGGGTTAAATCAGCTTTGCACCAGAAACTTCCTGGTAGACTGCCACGGTTGGGCCTCGTAAGACTTGTTAGGAAACGCGCCAACTTCTTGCTGAGCAGTAGTAAGTCTTAAAAAAGTGCGACACAAACTGGAAACAGAGAAGTTTCCCCTTCAAAGTAAAAGATGTGCCTATGTTAGCAGGAAAGGTTGGCTGTTGTTGTGATCTCGACACTCAGCTGGTTATTCAGGAAGCAGGAAGGAAAACAACATAACAGTAAATATGCACATGAGTTAAAATGTGATTCAATCACATGTGGCATAAAATCAAAAGCCTGGCAGCCATGAGAGTCATTTTCACAACAAAATATTCAGGGCAGTCAAAAACCCAGAGACTAGCAGTAAGTTGATTTTCACATCAGATTTGCTGTTGTAAAAACGAACTAGTCGCTCACTGCTGAACCCACACAGGCAACACGTGGAAAACTCAATACCTTCATGCACCGTTGGACAAGATTTATTTCTCACTTTTGTGTTTTCCCATAGATGTAAGTGCGCCGAAGCAGCATGACTGTGCAGGGCCGGTGTGTTGCATCTGGCTGTGCATGTTCTTGTAGTTCTTGGTGGGTTTTCCTGCGTTTATCCCGTACAGGTACGTTTGTTTGTGTTTGTGTGTGTGTGCATGTAGGGCTGTTTGTCTTTGTGTATCTGTGTATTGTACACAGAAAGTGTAACGGGTAAAAATGTGCACACGTTGCTGTCGGTGGCATTTGATGGATGGGGTGGAACACCGTTTATTGACACAACACCTTCATGTTTCACAAAACCATCAGTCATACAGAGTGCCCATCTGCTACTCTAGGCCAGCAAGACCCCCGATTCGCACACACACACACACACACACACACAGCTGCTGAATGTTTTTATACAGTTTCTCCCAGTAGTCATGACCTTCACCAATTTCCCAAATCTACTAGCAGAAGATGCAGCAGAGAGATTTTCACAATAGGGGCCATTCAGAGTAAAGAATACGTGTCAGTAATTCAAAAGGACACTTCCTGTTATTATCACCGTATCGGTCTTTCAAGACCTTAAAATGTCAGGAGGAAATCTCGATAAAAACAGTCATTTCTGGAATATTGAGAAAAGTCGTTCTTCCTCCCTTGACTTCACCGTATAGATGCCAGCATGTCGTACTCTTTTCTCCCTGCTGGGCCTTTTTGTTCACTTGCTGCACTTAATAATGTTTACATGTGATCAATACCTCAGACGTCTGAATGTAATGTGGAAAGGGTGGATCGCGCTGTCAAGCCCACTTATTTCCATTTATCGCCACATCCTATTAGTGAAACAGCATTCTGTCATTTCACTGTTGGTTCTTTGGCCTCCACGTTCACTCTGAATATACTGTGATGCACCCGCCGCTCACTGGCTTTGGACTCCTCATTATGAGTTCATAAGATTTTGAAATCATATTTAGAAAACAGGACTAAGTGTTAAGTGATTGGCCAATGCTCATCTCATGACCTGTATCCATAAACTGTACAGATGCCCAGCGCAGTGTTTTCACTTTATTCTGTATTTTTTGAGTTTCTTATGTTCGCTTTGTCATTATAAGCTCTTGTGTCATTCTTATTTGGGGTTTTTAGTTAGCTATGATTATTACTAGGGGTGCAACGATACTCGTATCGATATTGAACCATTCGATACAGTGCTTTCGGTTCGGTACACATATGTATCGAACAATACAAAACTTTTAATTTATTTTATCAACTTTCCTTCTGACGATGCTGTCTGTGTTGAGCGCTCAGTGGATCTGTGTTCGACTACTCCGCCTAGGCTGCACTGTCGAGCGCAGATCCACTGAGCGCAGCACAAGCTAGCAAGACAGAAGCTAAGCTCGTTGCAACATGGCAAACTGAACCTCCCCCACCCTCATTCAGATCTGGCCTTTGGAACTATTTTGGTCTTCATGTGACGTATGACCCTGAAGGTAAGCGCGTCATGGACTAAAGTAAAACAGTATGTTGGATGTGCCAGCAATGCTCAATTACATGGGTGGGAACTAGTGTGTTAGCGCAGTTAGCTCGTTAACATGTTGACGCTGTCCAGCCCCACGCACGGGCGATCCGCGGTAGCTTGTTAACGGAGATTTGCGTGTTGTGGCGTTACCGTCATTTCAGATTAACGCTGACAGCACTAGTGGGAACACAACGAATATGACTGCACATTTACTCCGACATCATCCTCGTGCAAAGACAAGTGGAAGCAGACAAAAACAACAAGCAGCATGCTACAAACTTTAGCCGAGTCATTTAGACAGCCGTTAGCACATGATTCTCCTTATGGGGACCTGATATGTTTAATATGCTGCTGAGAATATAGCCCAGAAGAAGCGTATAGTAGAGCTTTTATTTTGGAAAGAGACATTTCTCTGTAATAAACTCTCTTTTCCAAAGATGAGTGATTCCTCGATCAGATAGATTTATTTTTTTATTACTTTGTTGTTTCAGCAACATTAAATTTAAAAACTGTACTTTTGAGTTAAAATATATATTTATAATTTTAATAAATTACAAATTAAAAAAGCATGAACATTTTTTTTGTATCGAAAAAATATCGAACCGTGACACCAAAGTATCGAACTGAACCGTGAATTTTGTGTATCGTTGCACCCCTAATTATTACGTCTTGGTTTTGTATTCTGTTTCTTGTCTGTCATGTGTTGTCATCTCCACGTCTCCATGTTTCCTGTTTTATTTTGAAAGAGTCTGGTGTGTTCCTGCTCATTGTGACGATCCGTCATTAGGTTGATGTGTATCAGCTGTTTCCACGTGTGTTCTCACTTCCCCTGATTACCTTTGTGTGTATTTAGTGTTTCTGTGCACTCATTGTCAGGTCGTCTGTTATAATCTTCACAGTTATCGTCGTCTGTCAGAGTTTTTTCATCGTTTCATGTTTGCTGCTGCCCTCCGCCACAATAAAGGCTCTACCTGGTTCTACCTGCAGCTCCTCTCTCCACGTCTGCTTCTGGGTCCTTTTCACAACACATCCCCGCCGTGACATGTGCTGTAGCACACAGCAAGTCGCATTATTTAACACAATTCTGTTATTAATGACCAGAAAAAGAAACACAATCAGTCCAGTGCCTCTAGTCAGTGAAGATGAGGCCGAAAAGGTACCGACCTCTCAATGATCAGTCTACATGGTATATTTTTTACAATGGGAGAAAACATCCATCAAAACCATCTTTTAATTCATGAAACATGTTTTAATGCAGCACAGTTGGGATCTTTTCCATGTGAGTCTAAGGCTATGTCCACACGTACGTTTTTGAAAACGCAGATTTTTCTATGCATTTGCACCTTTCGTCCACACGTAAACGGCGTTTTTGGTCACTGAAAACGGAGATTGTTCAAAACTCCGGCCAGGGTGGATATTTTTGAAAACTCAGTTTTTGCATTTACGTGTGGACGAGTAAAAGGAGAAAACGCAGCGTCAAAGGTGTGCGCCTTTTTTGACATTTCTACAATACTGTTACTGTTAATTGTTCTCTCTGCAGTGTTTAAATGCTTACATATACACACACAGTTACTGTCCCTCCACACATACGACTCAGTTCTGCTTCTATGCCCCAGCTTTGTTTACTTTTTCCCACCGAGGCTTCTAGACTTCTGATTGGCCAACATTTCTGCACAGTTAGGAATATAGCGCCACCTGGGATGGGCTCCAGTCCACCCGCAGCCCCGAGCAGCCAAAACATGTGTCTAATTGCAGCCGGCCCCTTTGGGAAAAATTTTCCAAGCACTATTTTTTGTAATAATATATTATATACATTGCATCAATACATTATAATTATAAGCCACATAAACCGAGCAAGTGTGTTTTGCTCTGCCTCTGTGTCAGGTGGTGAGAGCTTTCAGCAAAACTCTGAGTGGCACTAGCTCACACATATTTTAGTTTGCTAGATGTAGTTTTAAAATTGATATCCAAAAGATAATTTAGTTATATTTGAATATTATAGATACAAATATTTAAGCTGTAAAAATGCTTTTACACCATTTACAGATGAGAATTTGAATTTACTTCCACCCAAAAAGTTATTTGGCATCATCAAAGCGCTTTGAGCAAAATACAAAATGCAAAGTAGCGAATACGTGTTTTCTTTATTTCTTCTACACGAAGCTCAGAACGAATGGATTCAGGTTCACCAAAGCACATGAACAGAGAACCATAAGATAAGAGAGTGCAGTCCACCTTAGATTAGTCATAGCCTATTTTTTCTACAGCTCTGCTCTTATTATTTTCACGGCTCTCTACAGCCTCTCCAATCTCCCCTTCCTGAGAATCAAATATACACTCCAAGCAAACAGGGAAGGATCCTCTCAGCCTCAAACATACAAATCTATTATGAAAAATGTTTTTTCTTTCCTTTTTCGAAGGATAAAACGAATGAAGCCTTTGATCCAGGCGTGTGTGAGTCTGCGTCCTTACTGGTGAAATCACAACAGCTATAAACAACCACAAATACGAGAGTCTCACGGTACGAACAAGTGAGCGCAGTAAGATTTCACCCTGATCTTTAATTGCATATGAAAAATGTGAGCTTTCAAATGAAATTCTTACCATTTAAACAGCAATCACATCAGGTCTCATTATTCTTTTCTACACAGCATGACTAACCGGTTCCTTTATTTTGACTCTAATTGTATCGTACAGACTGATTGGCTGTTCTACAGACTCACCCAAGTAATTAAAACCAAACCAGCCTCGTGTGCAGTGAAATCATCAGCCCAGTGTTTTCCACAACAACAAATAGACAGCAGTGAGACAGACACGCACACACAGACAGGTAAAGGCAGATACAGATGTGCAGCTTCGTCTGGTGAACTAATTACACAATCTGTCAACCCCCCAAAAAACTGCCAGAAATTTAAAAGAAAAAGCAAAATGCTAACGATTGTCTTATTTTTTTAAGTTGGTGAAATCCAAAGTCAAGTGGGCGATCGTGGCTCAGTTCGTCTTGTAATCGGAAGGTTGTTGGTTCGAGCCCCGGCTCGGACAGTCCTGGGCAAGACACTTCACCTACCGCCTACTGGTGATGGTCAGAGGGGCCGATGGCGCGATATGGCAGCCTTGCCTCTGTCAGTCAGGACAGCTGTGGCTACGACTGTAGCTGCCTCCACCAGTGAGTGAATGAATAGTGGAATTGTAAAAAGTGCTGTATAAATGCAATCCATTATTATTATCTACTCAGGGTTGCAGGAGCCTATCCCAGCTGCCATAGAGGTTGGGTTCACCCTCGACATGCTGCCAGTCTGTCACAGCTCTAACTCAGAGAGACACACAACCATTTACACCTGTTAGACTCACCGGTTATCTTAACCTCACTAACTGCATGACTTTGGACCGTGGGAGGAAGCTGGAGCACCCACGCAGACAACATGCAAACTCCCGGCTGGTTTGGTGGATTCAAACCTTGTTTCTTTGAGACAATAGTGTTGACCACTAAAAAACTAATGTTTTCACAAATAATTTTGCTGACTTTTTCAGTGGGTATGTTTTACAGTCTTGCTTAATCTCTTCAATTACACAAAAGCAGAGTGCAACATTTCAGCCATGAGTTATATACAGTATACGTTTTCTAAATGAAGGAAAGTTACTGATTGTTAGTCATCAGCAATCATCTGATTACTGCTCTGCATGAAACGTACACTGAGTAATCAATAAGCATCCTCAACACAGATTTGTTTTTCTATCTTTAATAAATAGCAGATCATTACCCTGCATTACTCAGAGCTCAGCTACCCACTGGGCTGGCACACACGCTGTCACTCAGAGGTTTTCCACTACACCAGTGAGTACTTATTTCCAACCGTTTCCCCGGGTGACTGTCGGGGAACACACATTTAGTTCCTAACAGCCTGTGGTTGCTATGGTGTCGTCTAATAACGTCTAGACGTACAGAATGGGGGTGTCCAAATTCACAGGCTGCATCCTCCTGAGGCCGCATCTGTAGGCAGATTGCGGCCCAGCTCAGTTTCCACCAATGGCAGCAGCTACTTAGTTTTAATATTCCTCTTATTCCTCTTTCTGGATCACAAAATACACTTTTAAGATATTTTCAGGTGAGAATGTAGCTGTGTGAACCTCAAATATCTGCTCAGTATCACAACGTCACGGCTGCGTTTGTCAAACTCCACTGAGACAGCGGAAATCTGAAGGCTAGACCAGGGGTGGACAGGCCTCGAGGGCCGGTGTCCTGCAGGTTTTAGATCTCACCTTGGGTCAACACACCTGAATCACATAATTAGTTCATTACCAGGCCTCTGGAGAACTTCGAGACATGTTGAGGAGCTAATTTAGCCATTTAAATCAGCTGTGTTGGTTCAAGGACACATCTAAAACCTGCAGAGACACCGGCCCTCGAGGCCTGGAGTTGCCCACCCCTGGGCAAGACCGTCCAATTTCTCCGCCGCTCACTTCCAGCCTTTCGGAGGACCCGGCCCACATAGACCGCGAAGGCCGGGTCTTCAGGAGGATGCAGCCTATGAATTTGCACCCCCCCTATGTGTCTGAGGTCAATTCTTATAATTTGCTACCGTGAGTCCAGAAGTTGCCCGTTGCACATTAACCCTTTAAAGCCGGTCAGAGCAGCACGCTCTGTGTTGCGTAACTATTTTTAAATCCCGGTAGCTCTGCAACCACGTGAGCTAGCACAATAATTTTTTTGCATATGAAACCGGAGGAGTTGTACTTACATCTTATGCCATCAGCTTGTCCTCGGTCACAGTTTCCTTCCACATATAGTTTTGCAAAAACTGCATAAAAAGCACTTGCAGCAACAAAAACATAATATTCCAGAAACACGCTTTGCCGATTGATCAGCTGTTCATAACACTTCCTACGTCCATCAGTGCGAACTATCGCATGTCCACCATGACCTGCCTGAAACCGGAAGTGACGTCATTTTGCGGAAATGTAGTTTTTTACCATCAGGACCTTATGAGCCTATACTTGTGTTTTTGACTTTATGACTTTCTGTGTGGTTTCTGGGATGCTTAGGACTCATATTGCACTGCTGGAAATAGTTTATTTTGATGCATATGCTGCTTTTTTGCAAATTTGCATTATAATATTTATTTTAGTTTTTCCTGCAGTGTATAAAAATTGGTGTATTTCAAAAATAAAACTATGAAGACACTCAAAATAAATTTCCTGTGGTGGGAAACTATTTTGTGCAACTTTTTTGTATTTACAGTTTTGAGGGATAAGCCTCTTAAATTTCTCTAACTAGAAATATATGTTAAAAAAACAAAAACGATTTTCAATTTTTTTGTAGTTTATTGCACTTTTTTGCAGTTTATGTAATTACTATGCACTTAATGCAGACATATTATTAAAATTTGGGCTATAATGGTTGTATTGATGTATAGCAACTTGAAATGCTCCCAAAAATGGCTCCACAGCATGTAAACATATAATATAAGCTCTGGAGGACTTGGTTCTATGGTAGGTCTTAAAGGGTTAAACTTTTAGTTTTACTTCAAAAATCATCAGCTGTATCGACTGAAAAGGTGAAAATGTCACAGAAATGAGAAAAACAACAAATAATAGTAGCATAAAGAGACGCACTCGATCTATTTTGACGATTTGATTAAAGACAGAAAATGGTCCACGTTGGATCGGACAGTAAACAGGTCGTCCTGTACCATCCATTCTTCCTCTCAGCAGCTTGTCACAATGATCTGAAAATCATGTGCTTCGCACAGAAACTACCTCGACATGACGGACTGCACTTTGCTGCCCGGGCTGCCTCGTGTCGCTGCTGGAGAAAAATGGAGTCATCGGGCAGAGAAATGAAGGAAATATAGGATGTGTGAGAGGAGAGAGAGGGAGACGGGTGAAGGCTGCTGCGTTTCTCTTAAAGCCGGTGAGTGTGGCGTTCTTCAGCAGCGACACATGCTGGGACTCTTCCTTTCCTCCCCGCTGCGGTGTCCTCATTACGGTTAATACGAGGATGGCGGCAGGGGGCTGCGCCTGGGGATCTCAAGGGAGTAATGAAGGGGGCCGGTGGCCAAGAGCCCCAGGAGGGTGGCTTGTTGGTGGTGCTTCCCTGCTACTTATGTAGAGGTCACGGAGGTCATCTTCACCAGCGCATGCTTGCGAGCTCACACACTTAGACAGCTGCAGCTCGCTCAATTCTCTGTTTGCCCTTGGGAGAAAAATGGGGAAAGAGAAGCAAACAGCGGGGAGTGTTTGCCCAGGCGCACACCCCACCCCATCCATCTCTGAGCTGCCTCTCTCTCCATTCGCCGGAAAGACACAATCATTTCCCCCTCTCCTCTCTCTCCTTCGCTCTGCCCTTCTCTCCATCCCCTCGGGTGTATTGGTCCAGTCTCGGTCCAGCGCAGATATAATCCTTTAACGCCTCTAAATGATCCAGAGGTTGAGTGCTCCTCCTGGATGCCAATGGGGCCTGCTGGGCTCACACCTGCTGGAGCAGGTTAAGATAAATGCCAGCGGCCAGTCGGGCATCTGGCCCCGCATTAATATTTAACAGGCTGACTCTCATCTCCACGACGCTCAAGGTGTGAAGGTGCCAAACCCCAAAGACATATCGCAGCTTAATATGGATTTGTGCAAACCGCAGAAATGGAAGAGCGCTGATAGCGCGGCGAGATTTGGGCTGCATGTTAAGTTTGTGGCTGCCCACGCGTACCAGCGAGAACTTTGTTCTTGTGTGGATGGCGAGGCAATTATTCAAGCATCATGTGGCTTTTAAGCTCCTCTGAATTCCCGATCGATTCTACTTATCGTCTGTGTCGAGCTTTTTTGAAATGATCCCCAGATTTCCTTCAATTAGCTTGTCAACAGTAAAAGCAGGGCCGCTTTTTTTAACAATGCCCAACTCTCTCTGTGCCGCCGTGAGTGTTTCCTGTGCGCTGAGGTTAAGTGCGCGACAGACGTTCTTTTCTGATGAAGTTCAGAAACGTTACTGAGAGAGTATCCGCGGGGTCTTGCTAAGAATCCGTGCTGACAGCTTCAACTGAACTCTGGTCAGCTTGTCTTTCTGAATCACCTCTTAGCTGGATGTACCTAATTGCCACTCAACCCAGAAAGACTTTGACCTTCCTAACAGGGTTAAATAGTTCACGTTTGCTTTAGAGGCTTCCTTCGAAACAGCTGTTTCGAGGATCAGGTGCTGTTGACCTGCAAATCGAACCCTGATTAAGATTTGAAAGCAGCTCAGCCACTGGATTTGGTTTAACCCTCTAAGACCTACCATAGAACCAAGTCCGCCAGAGCTTATATTATATGTTTACATGCTGTGGAGCCATTTTTGGGAGCATTTCAAGTTGCTATACATCAATACAACCATTACAGCCCAGATTTTAATAATATGTCTGCATTAAGTGCATAGTAATTACATAAATTGCAAAAAAGTGCAATAAACTACAAAGAAATTGAAAATCGTTTTTGTTTTTTTTAACATATATTTCTAGTTAGAGAAATTTAAGAGGCTTATCCCTCAAAACTGTAAATACAAAAAAGTTGCACAAAATAGTTTCTAACAACAGGAAATTTATTTTGAGTGTCTTCATAGTTTTATTTTTGAAATACACCAATTTTTATACACTGCAGGAAAAATGAAAATAAATATTATGATGCAAATTTGCATCAAAATAAACTATTTCCAGCAGTGCAATATGAGTCCTAAGCATCCCAGAAACGACATAGAAAGTCATAAAGTCAAAGATAACTTTTAAAAACACCATTATAGGCTCATGAGGCCCTGATGGTAAAAAAACTACATTTCCGCGAAAATGACGTCACTTCCGGTTTCGGGCAGGTCATGGCGGACATGCAAAAGTTCGCGCTGACGTCTATTCCAACGTAGGAAGTGTTACAAACAGCTGATCGGATCGACAAAGCGTGTTTCTGGAATATTATGTTTTTGTTGCTGCAAGTGCTTTTTATGCAGTTTTTGCAAAACTATATGTGGAAGGAAACTGTGACCGAGGACAAGCTGATGGCATAAGATGTAAGTACAACTCCTCCGGTTTCATATGCAAAAAAAATTATTGCGCTAGCTTACGTGGTTGCAGAGCTACCGGGATTTAAAAATAGTTACGCAAAACAGAGCGTGCTGCTCCGACCGGCTTTAAAGGGTTAAATGTGCACATTTGAAATGTTATCTCACAGAATTGGCTCGAATCCTTTTTGAACACTTCTGTCCATTATGATGTCACCACTTTACAATCACTTCTCTCCAACAGAGTTAATTAAATTGTTTTTTCTCAAGAATACTAATAATAACCTTTTTTTCTGTAGAAATTGAGAAAATGTTCTGCAGAGACGAGATCCAATCAGAAGTAATTAAGTTGAGTAGAAAAGTTTGGAAGTTTATCCATCAGAGGTAACATTTGACTCCCCCTGACTGTCACAGGCTCTGAGTTCATTTTGTATTTGTCTCATTTTAGATTTGTGATTCGTTTGTGTCGTTCCTATTTAGCTTTAGTTAAGGAAAGGCAGTTATTATTTATTGTTTCCTTGGTTTCTATGTTTGAGTTCTTGCATCGTTCATCACGTGTTAGGTCTGTTAAGCTTGTGTTGTCATGTCTAGTTTCAGTATTTCCTGTTTTATTTTGAAGGAGTCGTGTGTTCTTTGTTCATTGTATTTCGTTTCACTTCCTCTGTCCGGTCTTTAGGCTCATGTCAGTCAGCTGTTCCTCGTGTTCCCACTTCCCCTGATCACCTCCTGTGTATTTAAGTCCTCTGTTTTCAGATCGTCTGCTTTGTTTGCAAGCCAAGAAGTTGTGTCAAGTTTCCTCATGTCAAGTCCATGTTCCTGTTGTTTGTAGTTAATTTAGCTCACCCAGTTTAGTTTATTGTTAGCTTTGCCTTTTGCCTTTTGTTTACAGTTATTTTGCCAGCCTCAACAAACGTCTCGTTTTCTGTTATTCAAATCATGTTTCACATTTTGTTTTCATCTGCATGTGGGTCCAACCTTCACTCTACACACAGTCAGCCCTGCTGATTGTGACACTGACAAAAAGGGGTTCAGCTAGCACCCACGCTATCTGTTTCTCATGAAAACATGGAAAAATGTCAACGCTTGGGAGGAAGAGAAGACATATGGACACATTTGATGAAAGTGGATGTAGCAGAACATCCACAACCCAACAGCCTCCTAGATCTCTGGAAGCAAGTCTTCCTGCTCTGCTGCATTCTTGGCAATGACAAGCTGTTATTCTGCAGTTGTTTAAAGCTCCCATCTTAAAGAATGAGAAGAGATTTATACATTTGACTGGTTGAATTTCAGTGGTTACTGAGACATAAAAACCACAAGTACAGACTCAGGAGTCAAAAGCTTGAGACTCGCTGCAGAGTGCTGACAGGACGAGATCAGCCGATCCCAGCACGGGATTGTGCAAATGCTATGTCAGTAACATTATGGATACAGCTAGCCAAGAAAAACGATCAGCAGCCTTACCTGCTTCTTGTGTCTCAGACATGAATGTGCATACATTCAATAACACGACATTTCCAGGGTTAATTGGCTTCTTTCAGGCCAAGGCTACGACCCGCCGACTTTAGCTTTTCAGACTCCTCCCAGAGATTTCGACATAAAAGTTGTTCAGTGGCCCAGTTTCCTCATCACGCCTCCCTCCATCTGTTCCGGTCGTAGTCTTCGTTCCGCCATGACTGTCCGGACTCTTAATGTACGTAGTTACTCTCTGTGACGCTGTACGACTGGCTGCTAAAGTCATACAGACACCAAAGTTTCATGTCGTTAATTCAGTAAAATGGTAAATGGCCTGTATTTGTACAGCGCTTTACACAACCAGTCATCCACACATCCACGCACTGGTGATGGCAGCTACATTGTAGCCACAGTCACCCTGGGGCGCACTGACAGAGGCGAGGCTGCCGGACACTGGCGCCACCGGGCCCTCTGACCACCACCAGTAGGCAACGGGTGAAGTGTCTTGCCCAAGGACACAACGACCGAGACTGTCCAAGCCGGGGCTCGAACCGGCGACCTTCTGATTACAAGACGAACTCCCAACTCTTGAGCCACGATCAAAAGTGAAATTAATAAAATTGCAAAACAAAAAAAAGATTTTTCAGGACAATAAAATGTCACAGTCAAGCTGATCTCGTAACTTTTACATGTAAAACATTTTATTATCATTTGAATTCTGTAGTTATTCCCAACAATATGTTTTGCAGTCACAGGAACATTAACCTTTGACCGACACATTTTAATAAGTTTATTCTTTATTCTTGAGTTCAGGTGAACTTTTATTCAGATTTAATAAACTTTTCCTGCAGTTGAGATATTAGTGTTGACAAGAGTGGGACCAGCTGACAAGCTGAAACGATAGGCGCTCCCTGGAGGTGGTACAAGTGTCTTCCTGAAGAGTTTGCACGTCCCAGGGAAGAGTCGAGGCTTTTTTAGGTCAGATCTTACTCACTGCTGGTGTTTCCTCCTTTTAATGTTGCACTACAGACAGAAACCTGTTTCATGTGGTTGTCACTACTTCGGTTTCCATGTTCACAAGTTAAGTGGAACACAATCATTCTCATACTAACCTCAACAAAATGTGTTGTATTGAGGCATGTAGTGATTGGGGTCATCTTGTGGTTGGCTGACGTGGAGGAAAATTTCTGGTTTCATTACATCACTGAGTTTTTGGCAGCTGTGGTAATGTGAGGGGAGTGAGTCAGTCACTTTATACTAAATACCAACGTTATGATCAGCTGTAGCCTCTAAAACTCCAATCATATAATGACTTTAAAATGAGTTTTGCATTCATACCTTGTGAATTTTACCTGCTAAACATCACACAGGCATCATTTTACCGACGCCTCACTCATAGACTTTAGGGGCTGATTCAACACACGAATGGCCTGAGGATAAAAACTCCTCTTGAGCCTCTCTGTTCTTGTTC
The DNA here is from genome assembly GCF_963576455.1 of Neolamprologus multifasciatus. Lineage (NCBI taxonomy): Eukaryota > Metazoa > Chordata > Actinopteri > Cichliformes > Cichlidae > Neolamprologus > Neolamprologus multifasciatus. The sequence continues at coordinate 1,542,799 of NC_140453.1, read as the reverse complement.
GGATGGTGCAGAACCTTCTGCCTGCTTTCAGAAGCTGCAACAGTTCGTTGCTGGGATGGGACGGGTCCTTCAAAATCTGAGTCCAGCATCTCTTGACGTAAATGTCCTGTAGGGAAGGGAGAGCAGTCCTGCAGCAGCGTTCTGCCATACGGATCACTCTCAAGAAGAAGTGAAGAAGTCTATGGGAAAACAATCATTTCACTCCATGTTCCTGATGAAGGTTCAAGTCTTCCTGAGTGAAGCATTTTATTGATTTATTGAGACTAAAACCACTGTAGACCACAAAGAACACAAAGGCTTATCTCACATTTGCCAAAACATTTCCTGACGAGGTTTGTCTCATCATATCTGTCATGAAACTAACACATCATGTAATAAAACGCAGTGAAACACGGCGGTGGTGTCGTCACGGTCTTGTCGGCTCTGCTGCTTTAGGATCTGGACGTCTTGCTGTATTTGATGGAATCATGAATTCTGCTCTCTGTCAATCCTGCTGGAAATGTCTGGCCATGAGTTTGTGCTATAAAGCTCAAACACACTTGAGTTATGGAGCGGGACAATGATCCAAGATACACCAGCAAGGCCACCTCTGATTGGCTCAAACAAAACCCTTGTGTGGTCTTAAATCTGAGCGTAAGCCGGTCGTTTGTGCTCAAAAAAAAGAAGAGTGGCCCAAAATCCAAATCTTTCTTCGTCTACCTCATACAGTCACTAGGGATGGGTATCGAAAACCGGTTCTTGTTGAGAACCGGTTCCCACTGTTTCAATTCCTTGGAATTGTTTGCCATTTTTGCAAACGATTCCCTTATCGATTCCAGTCGCCCCGAATGACGTCACCACGTTGCGGAGCGTCGCTTACCTGGCAGGAAACACGGCGCCTAAGCGGCTCAAACGCTCAAAAGTTTGGTCATACTTTACGAGAACCGATGACAACAGGGCAACTTGCAATACTTGCAAAGTAGATATTTCATTTAAGGGAGGAAACACTACGAATATGCAAAAGCATTTGCTCACAAACACACGATGACCTTAAATGAATGTCGTGTTTTTAACTCCGGACTCGTGAATCTCAGCCCAGCAGCAGCGGTAACGTTTGCACGTCCTCTCCCGTTAATGCAGGTAAATAATCAACTAACGGTGCATATTATGTTAGCGCGATCTGCCTTATTACAAACCTGCCATTACTGTGCGTTTAGGAGACCATGATGAGACAGAGAGAGTCTGGCTCAGATGCTGGCAGTTCTCACTGCAGTCTACCGTAGCGTCTCCTTTCAGGCAGGATAGACGAATGTCAGCGAGCAGTGACTCAGTTTGTGGTCAAAGGTTTGCAGCCGTTTGCCACAGCAGATGATTTTCAGTAAGTGAATGTGTTTAATTGTAGGCAGGGACATTACTGGATATTCTTGTGTTATTGCTACAGAATAATTTATGTTATACTTTGTTATTGCTACAGAAGAATATTTATTTTATTATTTTACATTTACAGTTTTTTCCCCCTGTGACCCCCCATTGAAGAGCCGTAGGCTGGATCTCTTAAGATCTCACTGTTGGGTTTGTAAGGCCATGTTACTCCTACATTTCTCTCTTGTTCAAAGAGAAGATATAAAACAAAGTTCTAAGCTAATCGAACTTAATGTTCTCCTTTTTTAAAAAGAATCGATAAAGAATCGAATCGTTAAACAGAATCGAAAATGGGATCAGAATCGTGAAAATCTTATCAATACCCATCCCTAACAGTCTATTCCACAGTGTAGCTTGTTTAGTTTGCACTGGTGTATTTCCCTTCCCAGGATGGTACTGTGTTTAAATTTCTGTGACAGGCTTTATTCGTGTCTTTGAGCATCTCGGGTTGTTGCTGCTGCATTCAAATGACATTATAACTCAGCTTTTCCCTTTAATCTGTTTGTGTGAGACGATCCTCACCTGCCAAAGACAACAAGATGTCAGTTTGATAAAAGCTAATCTTGCTACGCGGGGATAGGGGTAGGGTAGGGCGGGAGGCCGAACGCTGTTGTTTATGTCTTTGCCTCGGTGGTTTCTGAGCACGATGTCACATGATAGCTGCTATCGTGTGACATCACTCGGATAGATTAAGGTAGTTCATGTGCCAGCAGGGTAAAAGCAGATGCATCAGGCCTAGCAGTGTGAGTTAGATTAGGCATCGCCCCATCTCGCTACGGGGATCAGAGCCAGCGACACAACATCGGCCCAGCCTCTTTTTACCATCCATTTCTCTCTGTGGGTGGGCAGCCACTTCGACACAGAGATTTTGTTTGGCACTAACCTAAAGCTGCTCGAAAACCGAGAATTTCGTAAAGAATGGACAGAGCAGATGGACAGTAGAAGGTTTGTATCATTTTCAGGGTTACCGATAGGTTGACAGACTCAAAATAAGAAATCAGTCGTTCTGATAGACGTGGCTTTCTGAATGCACACAAAGAGGGCTTTTGCTTTCTCGAAGCAATATAATTCTATCACCACAGCTGAGCTGATAGCAGCAACCTCGGGGGGGCCTTTTAGCCGCGCATCACAGTTTTTCCTCCTCTGCCTTTTGCCTGTTGGTGGCCTTTCATGCAGCAGCAATATCAGCTCATCCCTGAGCAACGGGCAACAGCCTCAGAAGCAGTCGAGATCACTTTGAATTATTAATATTCGCTCTCCGCAAAGGGGCAGGCGGGGTGTGACTCGCAGTCATTGACACAGCCGAGCGTTTGCACTGTCACCGCGCCAGTGTCAACACTAGGAGTCAAGCTGTGGCCTCTCACGCAGACGCACAAGCGCACATTAGGCTCATGCACGGGTGACCTTCCATACCTCAATACAGGCTGTGACAAATGCAAAGAGAGGCGCACATACGGACACATACAGCTGTAGTGGGTTTTAGTCAGAGGTGGTGCTGTGTGGGCTCCCGTCTGTGCAAACGGCTCCATTTCCTCTGACACGACTGAGGACGATTCAAACTGCGCGAGTACGAAACAACCTCTGCAGCGTTTTTATGCGCTTGCATGTAAAGACTTCCTGTCAAATTAATCAGAAAGCGTCGGCGTGATCATCAGCAAACAATTATATTTATTTATTGTTTTTGTCGTACTCTGAGAACACAGCTGACGAGTTTTCTTCCCCTCCAGCGCGCCTGCTTATTTCTAACCTCTTCATCTTTAAGTGCTTCTCAAGCTGAACATACATCTTCTTTCCTGGATGTAACAAATAGAAACTGCTGCGGCTCCAAATCCCACAGCTTGAATATACTGTTCTGAAATGCAAATGTAAAGCACTTAACTCATACTGGGGATTTTCCCTCATACTGGAACTTGGACACCACATTTCTGCACATTGTTGATTTGCAGCTACTCTGTGCTTCCAGACGACCGTTACACACCGCACTGGGAGCTGTGGAAAGGTGATATCTGCAGCGCTGGACAGCCAGCTGACATAATGGCTATGTCGGGGATGACTTCGACGGGAGGACAAAGGTGCGGTCAGTGAGAGTTTTTGTCTGTGTGTGTGTGATTGCACGAACAGATGGGAGCTGACGCGCTACTATCAACAGGAAACACACTCGGTTTGTTTTCTGCAGGGATATGACATCAGCAGGCAACGGGAAAAACACAGCTTCATCCCTGCAGGGACGCTCGCAGTCAAAAGCCACAGGAATGTAAACGACGCCTGTCGCTCACCTGCACAGATCTGGAAACACAATAGACTTAATCCATGAATTATTTATCATGCATGTACATATTCATCTGTTTCTCTGTCTTTGTTTATTAGAAGTGTGCTGCAAAATGCAAAGGCAGAAATCTGACAATATGTTTTTAACTATAATTCATCTTTATGTACCACAGCTGGTAACAGCAGCTCTGCTGGTTTGTTTTTAAAAAGAAAGCTGTTGTAATGTATGTTGATGCTGAACATGTCAAAGCAAGCACGTGAAAAAGGGTGAAATGTAAAGATGAATAATATCTGTTGAAAATGAAGCAATTTATATTTTATTTTGAAATACTCAAAATACAGTCAAAGACATCACCAAATAAATTCACTCGATTCTTAGTAGCAATGTATTATTTTTAGATTTTCATGCTTTAAATATTTGGTTGCATTTGCAGTGGAAAGCAGCGAGTTTGCAGCTTACAGCTCCAGACAGGCGCAGTGAGGAGGTCATGCTAACTCCTTTCATGAGACCAAACAATGCTTCCCTATTTCAAAGGCCTACATAGTGTAATCTACTGAGGTATAGTGTGACACTGCATTTTTCTAAGTAATGTATTTATGTACAATTTGAGGTGAAATGAATCAATTAAATGAATTTACTCCTCTGATCTCTGTATGAGAACAGAATTGAATGATTTCATTCCTGCTTCTACTACTGATAATAATATTTCTCATCTTCATATATTTTATAATAATGTAGCCATTATGATAAAGTAACAGGATTAAAACGTGCAGTGAGAGTCAGCTGCTAAAGGTTAACTATCAACGTCATTGATGATGTTGATGGGGAGAAAGTCATTTTACTGTAATTAGTGGAAGTTGGTGAATTGACTGGATATCTGGATGGTAACAGGAAGTAAGGACTTCCTGCGTTCACTGAAGGACTTCCTCATTCTGAGTTTCTAACAGCGCGCTCCTCTAGCTAAAGAAGAGGGGGGTGCTGCTGCATGCAGAGGTTCCCCTCGCGCAGGGCTGGGCTTCCCAATCAAATTGTTCAATCTCTTGGTTTTGTCTCAGCAAACAGCAACAAAGAAAAATGGCACTAGCAACTGCAGATTAATAATACTTCGCAGCAAGGTGCCACACATGTGAAAGATTGGCTTTTTTCCTGCAGAGGAGGCAGAGTCCTAAATAACACCAGGATTTCTGGATCTATCATTCCCGACTCTGGGCTGTGTGCGTTTAGACAAACTACAGTCTGATTGGCCCACAGCAGAAACACCTAGCTCTGGGTGAATCGTCCAATCACCTGGCTGTTAGCTAGCTTTCAAAGCTAGTGCTTCTTGTGATTTGTTAAGGAGATTTTTTGAAGTTGGTCCATTGTAAACTGTGACAACCTGATCTAATGTAATCCTTTGTTTGTGCTCCTAAAAATGTTGCACCTAGTGTTGTGGAAAACTTGGGTCCACTTGCTACATTTGCAAAACCGTCTATCAGGAGCCTTGGTGTTAGTATTGACTCAGCTCTGACTTTGGATGCTCATGTAAAATCTTTGGTTCGCTCCTGTTTTTATCACTTGAGAAACATTGCTAAGCTGAGTCCCGTTGTATCGCGCTCCGAATTAGAAATTGTCATTCATGCATTTGTTTCATCTCGTCTGGACTATTGTAACTCTTTGTTTACTTGTTTATGTTTAGCCTCTTTGGAGCGTCTGCAAGTCGTTCAGAACGCTGCTGCAAAGCTTCTGACTACGTCCTCCAAGTCCTCCCATGTCACACCCCTGCTGATCGAGCTGCACTGGCTCCCCGTTAAATTCAGAATCCAGTTTAAGGTTTTGACCTTGACTTTCAGGGCTCTGCATGGACAAGCACCAACATATATAAGTGAACTTTTACATCCATACATTCCCAGCAGGTCCCTGAGGTCATGTGACCGGGGCTTGCTTGCTGTCCAACACACGAGGCTGAAAACAAAAGGCGACAAAGCTTTTGTGACTGTGGCCCCAGATTGTGGAACTCTCTCCCATTGAGCCTGAGATCTGTGGTCGCTTTTAAAAAACAGCTAAAAACTCATCTTTTTAAACTTGCTTTTGGTTGATTTTTATTTTTAGGTTTTAGCTTCTGTGAAGCACTTTGTGATTTTTATCTTGAAAGGTGCTATATAAATAAAGTTTTACTTACTTTTACTTAATGTACTTGATCTCTTTAAAATGCACCAGTATTGTAATCCAGATATATGAAAGGATACGAAAGACTAAAGTTAAGGTACTGGAACATTAAGGGATCGACTGAGAAGTGTCAGAGAATGTAAAGTCCTTCAGGTGAAGACCACATCATTGGTCACTTTGTTTCTAAAGCCAAGTTAGTGCTGCTGCTATTAACCCTTTAAAGCCGGTCAGAGCAGCACGCTCTGTTTTGCGTAACTATTTTTAAATCCCGGTAGCTCTGCAACCACGTGAGCTAGCGCAATAATTTTTTTTGCATATGAAACCGGAGGAGTTGTACTTACATCTTATGCCATCAGCTTGTCCTCGGTCACAGTTTCCTTCCACATATAGCTTTGCAAAAACTGCATAAAAAGCACTTGCAGCAACAAAAACATAATATTCCAGAAACACGCTTTGCCGATCCGATCAGCTGTTCATAACACTTCCCACATTGGATTAGACGTCAACGCGAACTATCGCATGTCCGCCATGACCTGCTCGAAACCGGAAGTGACGTCATTTTCGCGGAAATGTAGTTTTTTACCATCAGGGCCTCATGAGCCTATACTGGTGTTTTTAAAAGTTATGTTTGACTTTCTGACTTTCTGTGTGGTTTCTGGGATGCTTAGGACTCATATTGCACTGCTGGAAATAGTTTATTTTGATGCATATGCTGCTTTTTTGCAAATTTGCATTATAATATTTATTTTAGTTTTCCTGCAGTGTATAAAAATTGGTGTATTTCAAAAATAAAACTATGAAGACACTCAAAATAAATTTCCTGTGGTGGGAAACTATTTTGTGCAACTTTTTTGTATTTACAGTTTTGAGGGATAAGCCTCTTAAATTTCTCTAACTAGAAATATATGTTAAAAAAACAAAAACGATTTTCAATTTTTTGTTGTTTATTGCACTTTTTTGCAATTTATGTAATTACTATGCACTTAATGAAGATATATTATTAAAATCTGGGCTATAACAGTTGTATTGATGTATATCAACTTGAAATGCTCCCAAAAATGGCTCCACAGCATGTAAACATATAATATAAGCTCTGGCGGACTTGTTCTATGGTAGGTCTTAAAGGGTTAATGCAGTACCACCCAGTGCAACCCCAGGCCCCGCATGCCAGCGTGCAGATGGCGTATCACGTGTGACAGCGTGTTTTCCCACAGCAGCTTCCTTGTCGGCGCGCGCAGAGGACGAAGAGCTTCAGAAGTGCTTGACTGGCGCGTCCTGAAGATGTCAACAGAGGCAGGGGGAGTGTTCAACACGTACCGCTGACTCTCCCGGGACGGCTTTAACGTCTCCACCTGCCAGGCAGCAATATGCCATCCACTCAGCAGTCATTCAATCATTCGCCCCGAAACAGCAGATGGTATCACCTGTGATAAGGCCGATACACCGCTCGGCACACGTTTGGGGCTCTGGGGTGATGCGCAACTAAACTTAAAGCGCCGTTTTGGCGCTCGCCGTGTCACTCCTGTTCACATGTTCTCGTGTGCGAGGTGGCCCGTGGTTGCAGTCACAGCAACAGAATCCCTGTCAGCCTAAACGCAGTCTCACTGAACAGATGCCCGTCGCCGTGCCTGTGGGCGGTAATAAATTGAAACACCGTGCTCTCTCCTGCAGGTTAATTGTGCTGATTTGAGCGAATAGGGGGAAACGTTTTTGGCGGCGCACAAGCGTTCGCAGGACTTTTTATTACGACTATATTTTCCAGAACATTAATTCTGTGGATTTTCATTTTTACAGTATGAAGTGAAAGCAGAGACGATACCGTATACAGGACTGTGTGAAAGTCATTTACTAATGAGAGCTCGTAAATAACCTGCGTGGCAGGGGCCAAAGTGATTTTGGCTGTGGCTACATTTACATAGCTCGGTGCTTGGACAGTTTTTTCCCTCTCAGGCAGCAGTCGGAGTCAGTGGATCTTAAATGAATCTGTGTTTTTATTATTAGTTTTTAGAGGTTGAATTTCATCACGTCCTGTGGTAGTAACTCATAAGCAGAATGAATAAGTGGTCCCGTGGCACTCGGGTCCTACCTGGGCGAGTCCAGACTACTTTGAGTGCAAATGTGCGATTTATTTCAGACGTGGAAAAGAAAAGAAACACTTGGAATGTGGTGAAAACATGAAAGCGCAGAGGAGCTCTGTTTGCTGCTGTCTATCGCACAAACACTTATTTTCAGGGGACATCTCTGAAGGGCACAGCAGACTGATGTTCTCCCTGGTATCTGTCATGTCGAAGCAAACTCATCGACTATGAAAAGAAGCTGTGAAAACAAACAGCAGCTTACACTGTGTCACATCTGACAGTGATCTAGCGGCCCCCATGGAGTAGCTGCAAATTTCTTTCCAGGCAAAATAATATTAAGAGAAAAAAAGAGAAAAAGAGAGGATTTGGATGTTCTACGCACACATCATGAAACCTCATTTAAAGACACCTCCACCAAATCTAATGTCAAATACCATTAATGCCTCCCATCTCCTCTAATATTATGCCCCGATTCCTTTCATTGGACCATCGCAAAGCACATATTTGAGATGTACCAGTGTGGACTTTTAGGTCACTTAGTATTCATGCTTGTGATGATTTCCTTTAGCACCCCTGCTGGAAGTGTTTAAACCCCTCCCTGCGAACAGTAAAGCCACACCTGCACAGGTCACGCTGCGCCTGGCATCAAGGAGGCTTTGAACATGGCAGTCGACTCAAACGTAATCCCCGGAGACGTAATTAAGTTCGCACACGACAAGTATTGGTGTTGAGGAGTTGGCTGAATTACTGAAATGGCACGTAAACACTAAAAAATGGACAACAACTGTCAGAACAAACTCTCATTAATATCCATTATGTCTCCGAGCTCTGGGCTAGATGCACAGAATCCTCCGTTGGCTGTACAGCCTGCAACAACTGCACAGCAGCATGTCAGCACTTACCATTGTTTGGTCACAATGCACTGCTACAAACACCCAGGTGTTCCTCCACCATCAATAACCCAAAAGGGGTTAATATGCTAATTAACCTGGCAATTAACCTGGAACACAAACTGCCATTTTAACGTATTCGAACGTGCTCTACAGGGTGCTGTGTGCACTCCCCCCGCTTAGACATTTCCACATGTTGGGAACAGTAATATGTAAAAATGTAAAGATGTGATTTATTGCAATATCTATTTCAACAGAAATTATGAATCTCAGTATGTGTCCTGGCCTAAAACCGTAAACAGGACTTTGACCCAAGACAGACTTTTAAAAGTCTTCTTCTTCTTCTTCTTCTTCTTGTCCTTAGCGGGCGACCAGCGGCGGTGGTCTGGCGCGCAACCAGTACGCTGCTGTAGGTGCCGCAGGTTCTCTTGCTTGACCAACGATTATCTTCCACGCTTTTCGATCTAAGGCGATGGTTCCTCCTGCTCGAGGTCAAGTCGAAGGGCCTTCAAATCATCCTGGATTTGTTTCATCCGTGTCTTCTTTGGTGCATTTCGATGCATCGGTGGGGCGGGTCAACCAGAGTAGGCCATGGGGGTAGCGGCTCGGGTCCATTCGACAAATGTGGCCAAACCAACGGAGTCGGCGGCGCTGGATTAGGTCGCCGATCGTCGGTTGGCTGCCGCAGCTGGTGAGGATGGTGTCATTCGAATGACGGTCGCGAAGGGAAACGCAGAGAACGCATCTAAGGCAACGCATTTGGAAAACTTCGAGCTTGCTCAGGTCGTGTTTGAGCATTGTCCAAGTCGCTGCGCCGTAAAGTAGAATGGGCAATATGTCATCTTAAACCCATTATTCACCATTTCACTGTTGAGTCAAAGAACTGCTCTTTGTTGTTCATTGATTTACTTTTCTGGGTAGAAGTAAAGATGGAAATGTTCTTTTCCATTCAGTCACATAATAATAATAATCAACTGTCAAATACAGACGCTTGTTGAAACTCACGTGCGACTGGCTACACACCCAGCGACCACGCTATTTGCTAAGTTCTGGGTTGGATCCGCTTCAACAGATTCAACAAGGTGCTGGAAACATTCTTCAGAGATTTTGGTCCATATTAACATGTTGACATTGCTCATTTTCTGCAGATTTGTTAGCTGCACATGTATGATGTGAATCTCTAGTAACGATGGAGGCCACTGGAGCACAGTGAGCTGTTCTACTAACCTGTTTAAGACGATTTGAGCCTTCTGGAAGCAACCATCAGAAGATGGGCACAAGGAGGTCATAATGGGATGGAGATCACTTTGGACCAAGGGGTCCAAGGTAACCTCCACAACAACTTGAACCACTGATGCAAGGAAGCATGGATCCATGGACTACACTAAATTCTGACCCATCCATCCATCCATCTTCATCCACTTTATCTGAGGCCGGGTCGCGGGGGCAGCAGCCTAAGCAGAGAGGCCCAGACCTCCCTCTCCCCATCCACCTCCTCCATCTTATCCGGGGGAACACCAAGGCGTTCCCAGGCCAGCCGAGAGATATAATCTCTCCAGCGTGTCCTGGGTCTGCCCCGGGGCCTCCTCCCGGTGGGACATGCCCGGAACACCTCACCCAGGAGGCGCCCAGGAGGCATCCTTGTCAGATGCCCGAACCACCTCAGCTGGCTCCTTTCGATGTGGAGCAGCAGCGGCTCTACTCTGAGCCCCTCCCGGATGGCCGAACTTCTCACCCTATCTCTAAGGGAGAGGCCAGCCACCCTTCGGAGGAAGCTCATTTCTGCCGCTTGTATCTGCGATCTCGTTCTTTCGGTCACTACCCACAGCTCGTGGCCATAGGTGAGGGTAGGGACGTAGATCGACCAAAAAACCAACAGAACCATAAAACAAAGCATGCATAACAATTCTGACCCTACAATCCAAATGCACGGCACAGATTAAGACTCATCAGACCAGGCAGTCTTCTATCATCCAATTTGGGTGAGCCCAAATGAACCAGTGGCACCACAATACAGTCTTCTGCACCTGTAGCCCAACCTGCTTCAAGGTTTGATGTATTATGCTTTCAGACAGACACTTCTCCACATCTTGGATGTAAAAGTATTTTTATTTAACCTGACTTCATATCCTTTCCTTTTTAGACTGTCCTCTGTAAACCCTGATGACCAGTCTGTTTGGTCCCAACAACCATGCCACATTCACTGTTCCCCAGTCATGGTCTGAACGTCAGCAGGATGCCGTGACCACATCTACATGACTTAATGTATCAGGATATTGAGTTAACAGTTTAACTCATGGTTCTAATAAAATGATCGGTGAATGCAAAAGAATGGGACGGTGCAGTTTTCCTCTTTCTGGTCATAAAAAGTATAGAATTTACAGTAACAACTACGGTGGCTTGGAAGCTCAACTCACTCTAACTTAATCAAAGCAAATAAAGAAAACAGATGACTACAGAAACATGAGGTCAAAGTAGCCCAATCACCAAGCTAAGCCGATAAATAAAGCTGTCAGAGTCACTCCAAACATCAGATGTACTGTGCGTGGGAACAGAGACCTTCTAACCTCAGCGCTATATAGAAAGTGATTGATGTCATCATAGAAGACATACAAGATCTACCTTGTTTACCGTGCTCTGTTTCAAGGTCATGCTTTCATATAGAGCAGCTTGAACAGCGTCTACAGAAATACACGTCTCTCTCAAAGATAGCATTGATCTGAAACGGGCGGATAACCTTGTAAAGGTGACGCACTTGCAGGTACCTGATAAATATTACAAGCACATGGCAGCGATGCATACATGACACGCATTTACACCGAATGCATAACTGTTAGGTGGGCTGTCTGTCCTCGTGGGGCATGTTTGAAAATCCAGAAAAAGTCAAAGACATAAATTTCCAAATTAACAAGACACACCTGGCTGAGCCACATGTCAGACACTGGCATGAGGCTTTAAGTGACAGAGAATTGAGGTCTCCGGGGGATCGGCCATCGGACGTGCCGCAATAACCGTGTGAGGCGGTGGCTTATTATCTACGGCCAGACAGTGTTTCTGCCTACCGGTTGCCCCCAATGACCGTGGCTGTTTGTCTGTCACCCTCGCCGTCTGCCTCATATCTCGCCCGTTCAGCTGCCTCGATGATTCGTCTTTCCCCTCCCAGTCTGCAGTGCTGCTGCGCACCCTTTGGGAGAGATGTGGGGAGGAACGCTGTCCATCCCAGCGAGCCGTATCACACTTTAAGTGGCATTTTAGCATGATACTTGATCAGCCAAATATCATCGCGAGCTTTTCATCTCATCCATAATTCACCTGCGGGGGAGCTGGCTAAGAATAGTGTGCACTTTGGGTGCTTATGGCAGCAGAGGAGAGAGATGACACGATGAGGATATGAAATGGGTACAGTGCACGGCTATGGCAGGGCACTATATTGTTCATTACACAAAGACAGCCCGCAGGTCATGTTTCCCCATTTTTAAATAGAAGAGAGACGAGCGCGTGCTGATCTGAGCTCATCTCCGCCCTCTTTCCTGTCTCATTGTGTCGCGCCTTGGCGTTGTCACTCAGGAAACAAACAATTAGGCAGATATAGATGAGTCAAAATTGTTTCAAGCACTGCGACATTGTTCTGTCCTTCCCCTCGCCACTCGGTCACTTCAGCCAAATCCATATCTTGTAAGCACACGCGTTTGCAGGATGTGACTTTTGTGAACCCTGGAGTCTGCAAAAGGATTGTTTGAGTCTACCTCATCAGGAGCCAAGCCTGTAACAACGAAACCGGGAGAGACAGCTTAGTCCCCCAAGGGGCCGTTCTGTTTTTGTCAGCTCAGACGGTCCCTTTCCAGAGTGACGATGTGGACGTATCTTACTATTAATCTGTTTGGACGGGATGTCAGTCTGAACATGACACATCTCTCAGCCTCGAGTCTGACAAGAGCTCTTAGCATGCCAGTGGGAGAGAAATCCAACTCCCAAGTCTTTGGCCTTTTGCTGTTCCTGCCCAGGGACGCTCGCTATTCTTAGAGCCCGTAAAAAGCTGACATTTGACCTGAATAAAAATGCATATCTGGTCATAGTGCTGCAGTGTCGGCCAGAGAGTCATTCTGACTATAGAGCCTCTCATCCTCTTGCAATGTCTGAATCAGCACAGAAAGGCCATCGACTAACCGCACTCCTCTCCCAGTGCAATTCTCACATTCCTGCAGCTGAGCAGAGAAAGTGTGAGATTGTTCCCCATGCAAATAGGATGGAAAGAGGAACAGCATGTCTGTGAATGGGTCTGTTTCTCCTCTCTGGTGGAAAATAAATAATTAAAAAAGAAAAAATGTAGAAAGGTTTGGAGAGGAACTTAGACAGGGAAGGCTGGGAGTCACCCAGTCAGTGCTTAATTCATGCATACCAGAGACATAATGTGACAGTAATGCAATTTGCTCTGGGCCAAAAGCCCAGGCGCACTTATCTAACAGTTACAGGGTTGATTTGTCTTTTTAGCCCTCCTCTCAGGCCACCGTGCATTAAAATGTCCTTTCTACACTCTTTGTCAGGTTGGGGGGATGGTGCCCTTATTAGACGTGACTGAATGATAATGAAACATCGTAATGCAATGTCAGAGCAGTTGACACAACACAAAAGGCTAAAGCTGGTGAAATTCCTAATCAGCTCAAAATGTCACAGGGCTCACCTTGGGTCTGAATCACAGCCGCGGACAGATTAGTTCTCCACATCGATGTCAACCTCAAGGATGCTTCTCCTCTCTGGTCTATCTCAGATAGTCACTCTGACTCTTGACTTACTCCCTCTTTGCTCCTCTTTTTTCCTCTTAGGCTTAGCACCACATGAGCAGTGAAAGCAAAGAAGGCAAAGCTGAAATAGCTGGCAAACAGCCTCGATGATAGGATTCAGTTTTGTGAAAGAAGAACGCACATTGAATCCAAACCATTTTCATCACATTTGTCGCACCTTACTTCCTCCTGTGGCCTGACTTTACATTTTGCACGTGATATAAAGTATTTTACAGTAATAACATTGGTATATTTCCCCACTTCATTTTGAAGTAACACATGTTCAAGTTTGTGCCGAGTGTATAAAAGCAAGCTTTCATTTCTTTGTTCTAAAGTGTTACTTAGTGCTACCATAGCATTAGCTTCAGCTAGCGACGCATGCTAGAATAGCTACATTTCAGACATAAACATAAAAGCAAGCTTTCATTTCTTTGTTCTAAAGTGTTACTTAGTGCTACCATAGCATTAGCTTCAGCTAGCGACGCATGCTAGAATAGCTACATTTCAGACATAAACATAAGAGCAAGCTTTCATTTCTTTGTTCTAAAGTGTTACTTATCGCTACCAAAGCATTAGCTTCAGCTAATGAAGCTGAATAGCTACATTTCAGACATAAACATAAAAGCAAGCTTTCATTTCTTTGTTCTAAAGTGTTACTTAGTGCTACCATAGCATTAGCTTCAGCTAGCGACGCATGCTAGAATAGCTACATTTCAGACATAAACATAAGAGCAAGCTTTCGTTTCTGCAATCTGACATTGCACTTTACGCAACCACATTATTAGCTTTGGCAAGCAATAACCAAAAATCAAGCTCTATTTTTCTGCTTTGTGAAAAAGAAAATTGCTTCTAGCTTAAATAAGCAAGCTAATATTTCAGAGAGGTTGAACACTGTATTTATCTTCACAGCTTACTCCTTTTAAATAATGTGAAAGAGATCATTTATTAGTATAAATAGTATTAAGTATAAGTATTAACCAGCGTTAATATTTTTGCCATTACTATTCCATTTTCTTTTTCATTAGGACTTTTTGAATTCAGTTTAGTTTTTAAATTTCTTTTTAAATGTCTTTTTTTTTTTTTTATTGGATTCAGTATTTTTAGTCTTCTTCATTCATAGTCTTCTTCTTCTTCTTCATGGAATGAAGGGCAGATCTCCGGGGCAAGATTCAGGAAAACAGGTACAGGTATTACTCTGAAAAAGCACAAAACAAAAGCTCAGTATCAGTAAATATGAAACCCTTTAACATCAAAGCCTTTACCAAACTAACAGATGCTAAAACTGAGGACATTTCCTCTGTAAATGTACTTTATTATAGTGAGTTTTTCAAGTTCACAAAATTGTTTCAATTATTTTTTAGTTTATATTTTTAAATTTGGAAAACTAAAATGTTTGTTCACATCTAATTTCAGACTTTAGATAAACGTGTTGCTGTGTGGTTTGTGTTAACATGACACAGAATCTTTTTTGTTATAAAGTAACTGTTTGACTTCTTACCTTCCAGAATCTGTCACATTTGAATTTCAGCAGGAGAAAAGGTTTTATGATGATGTGTTTAGTTAACAAAATGCTATCGCACTTTACATTAATGGGGTTGCTGGTTTATTTGCTCAACATAGTAAAAGAACAGGACCAAGCTGCTAAATTTTATGTAACCCCACAAACTCATATAGTTAGTTAATGCGCTCCTTGGCTTTGGCCATAAAGCACAGTTACAGCTGTACTTACGTAAGAAGCCAATTAGCTAGGCATGCTGATGGTTGCAGCTTACATTATAGCAGATAATGACAGCACAGGCAACAAAGCTGATGAATAAAAAGCTGAGGACACAGTGATTCTGTAATGCAGTCAGAGCTCTCACTCTGTTCAGTGCTCGAAAAGTTTCCAGAGGCGTCACAGCTGTACACGACGTAAGCAGTGTGCTGCAGTTCAGCACGTGTTTGAGGTTTTTATTCATAGTTCGCCTCGGAGATTAAACTCCACCTCCTTACTTTTAGAATCACAACCCCTATGAATCTACTTTTACTCTAATACTGGATCTTTGTGGTAAAGTAATAACCGGAGAATTCACCACGAACAGTTCAGTAGAAGCTGGTCCACTTTGGAGCGCTCTAATGTAAGATCATGTTATCACAGCACTTGAACACGCTCTGTTTATTTTATATCGCCTGCAGACGCAGTTCATGTCCACTGCCTTGATTCAGCACTACATCACACCTCATTAAGTACCAAATCTGGATCTGGTTATTTATTTGGCTACACTTCTGTGCTCAGTCTCGTCACACTAAAGCAGACAGCAGTGCCTTCGCGTGCCCACTGGTTGCTGCAGAGGTAATTTCAGGGTAAGAACCAGGGCAACATGTTCATTCAGGGGAGAAAAGAGCACTGGCACTTGGTTTTTAAAGGCTGGAAGGTTATTTTAGTGACATGTCCTATTTACAGAGGAAAGACCGCCCAAACAAACCCATAAAATATCATAATAAGACAGTATCTACAGTATGACCTTCATTCTTCCTTATCCCTGTAACTGCTGTTAGCTTCAACATGAATGCCTGTGTCACAGATTTTCACAAATGTACTGACAAATGGAGGCAATGAAAGAATATTGCATCAAAGGTCTCGTTCATCTGATTATCATCACTATGCTTTATGCAAAAGTCTCCTTACAGCGATTACAAAATTGTGAATATCCAGCAAAACTTCCCGAAACTCTGCGCCAATGTTTTTAAAAGATGCCGGCATAGAGGCTTTGTGTGAAGCAAGTCTTTATCTTTATATTTCTTACTGAAAAGCAAATCATAGATGTATATAAACAATAAAGAAAACTGATGCAATTCAATGCTACATATGTGTAGAGCACAAACTCACAGGCCCTACAGTAATACAGAGAACACAACAATAAGACGAGCAACACTGGTAAGAGTGGAAAGGATAAACTCCATTTTGACAGGAAACAAACCTCCAGCAGGGAGAGAGGGCTTTCTGCTGGGAGGAGCGGGGTGAGGGGAGGGAGACAGGACACAAAACACTAACGCTTCATCAAAAAGCAAAGTTTTAGGTCTAATCTTAAAAGTAGAGACGAGTCTGTCTCCTGGTTCCATAGAAGAGGGTCTAAAAGCTGAAGACACATCACCTGCAGAAAGTGTGAACAACTGGAAAGAGTCACAACAATGAGACATAAAGGAGATAATGTAACAAAATATAACGTGCCCAATACTTTGGTGAGTTTCCCAACAGGCTTCACACCACACATGTTTCTCATGTTTCTCATTTTTTTAAATGCTCACGCTGGTCATTAATTAATGCTGCAAACCAAATTTTAATATTCATCTCTTAGGCAGCTTAACAGCAAACAGAATAAACGAATGCGTTTGCTTCAGCTCAGCACAGTTATTGAACAATCCCAGAGCCAAAGAAGGATTATGGATGGAAAGGTCCTTTTACCAAAGTTTGATGACTCAGTGTTAGAAATGAAGCTTAACTCTTCCTTCTAACCTGAGCAGTAACTACACAACCACCCGTGAACCAACCACATTTCATCAACCTGTCAAGTTTTTTTTGCAAATTGGTATCAAGTATATATATTAAAGGCTTTTAGCAAAAAGGCTTCAAACTTCTAAACACTTTTTTTCTGCTCTTCGAGCTGTGTGAGGTCAACGAGACAGAGTATGCCTCACTGCGAGCTTTGCAGCCACTCGCTGCTCAAATCTTTTGTTTAGCAGGGATAGCCAATAAGAAGACAGTGAGTAAAAACAGGAAAGAGTAAATTAGGTGCCGTGTTAGCCAATAAAAAGGCACAGTGAGACTCAAAACAATAAACAGGTAGTTTAAAAAAGGCAGTTTCACAGGGAGAGGTGCTGAATAGTTTGTTTGTTTATGATGGTTATTTTGAACCGTGTGTCATGAAAAGTCCAGGTACAGAAATATTAAGCAGACCAAGTTCACTTTCACACAGACCTCTGTGTATGAAGCAGATGTACTGAGAGAGGCAGACTACTTTTACTGAAAGAGATTTTTTTTTAATGCATATCTTTTTTTTCTGTCACTGATGCAGAAAAAGTCTGTCAGCAAAGGCACATTTCTAACAGAAGGGCTGAAATGTAATTGCAGCTCTGCACCGGAGAGCTGTGCAGTCAGGAGCACAGTCTTAATTCCACCAGGCACTGGCCTTGCAGCATTTCCTCCTGATTGATACTGCTATTGGACCGGTCTGGTTAGCCAGTGGAAACCACCATAAATTCCGGGCCCGTTTTATCGTTAAGCTTAGTAGCCCGGGAAATAAAATTAGCTGTGTCCAATTTTGGAAAGGACTGCGTAACACTATAAATAACAATTTACAGTTGGTGATAAATGAACAAAAATGGAATTAAAAAGAGAAATACAACTTAACTGGTTTTTATGTAAGTGTGTATTCTGTGTATTTATTGGGAGCTTTTACTGTACGGTTCGCTATTGTGATGTAATAATTAATTTGTTATTGCTGGTGCATTATTCAGGCAATTTGGTTTTGTTGTCAGCACATAAAGACAGCATGTAAGTGCAGTCTTGACTACACATGCCAACAGGCCCATCTCAGGGAAATGACTAATGGCTGGGCCTTTTTGCTGTTTCTCCCCTACATATAAATATATATTTATATATATATAGAGGGGGAGAGAGAGAGAGAGCACAGCCCTGTGGTTTGTTGAAGGCTGTAGCTGTGGCTACACTGAGGCAGAAACAGCTACTATTCTTAATGTCAAATAAACATGTAGCCGTGCTTTATCATTTTTGACTGCACCTTATTGCTAAATCTCGAGCAGGCCGGCTGCGCTCCCCATTTTCCTTTCAGTTAGAGCTGAAATCCTGCTGAGGAGGAAGCAGGGCTGAGGCAAAATAAATGACATGTCCTACATCTCCCCGTTGAGGTATGTTTTCTCAGAGCCTTTTGTGAGTATCCGAGGCCCCGCGAGCGCCCGTGTGCAGCGCCGAGTCTGTCTCTCGGTATCCTCCTCACACTCGCCGGCATGTGTTTACCATTACAACCCTGCATTCCTCTCTCTCCGTCTCGCTCGCTCCCCTCATGTGGCGGTCCTAGCGTCACGTCTCTCTGCTGCGGTATCCCATGAAGCCGCAGCGCACAGCGTATGATGAAGCTTCCCATGGTTGCCCTCCTGTATGTCTATTTTTCTGTCGGAGGAAGCTGCATTGTTAACAGATGGTAATGTAATAAGCTGACCTCCCGACCCCGAAGTAGCTGCCATGCAACCTCGGCTTCGTGCTGGATGATATGTTAAGTGTGTCCCGGACAGCTTGTCAACAAACACGTAGGGGAAGCCAATAAACGACGCGTTGCGGTTGTTTTAACCCCAGGAGGGCAGAGCTCATTAATCACAGTTAAGGCAGCGATGATGATGAGGTGTTTGGTGGTCGACTTGAAATAGCTGGTAATGAAGCTGCGATGCTGCTGCTGGTCGTTTGGGCAAATCCAGGAAGGGACAAATAGTGGCTTACATAAACGGGACCCAGTATGTTTGTTCTGAGACTGTAGCAGAGAATCCTTCGCAGTATTTTCAGTTCAAAATGAATTTTTTATTGGACCTCGGAGCGGCCTCTCAGTTCATCTACTGTCTGAACCAACTGTCAGACAGTAGAACAGGTCGCCTAGTCGACCTGTTCCTGATTTGCTGCCCCTCGTTTCGACAGCAGGTGCGTCGAAACGAGCAAACAGCATCTGTACTGACAACCAGAAGCTGTGTGACCGAGGCATCATGTATAAGGACTTACACTCTCTCTGACACACTGATCCAAGAGTAGAAAAATTAGTCTGAGCGTTGAGATTTTGGCTCACAGTGATGTGAGCATTTTCAGAGTTGGGCCCGGAGGCTCTAAAGACCCGACGATGCCTTTGTGACGTGTCAGGTCTGTTTCAGTCTTTTCAGGTAAGCTTTGGTAAGTTCTGACTTCACAGAACTTTATGGAATTATTAACTCAAGGAGGAAAAGGTTGCAGTGTTCAGCATCTCAGCTGAGGCCATATCCTCATGTCTGCTCCTGGTTGTGGAAATTACAGATATGCTGCTTATTAGCTTTGTTCTGCCAGTAAATGGAAACAGTAAACACTGTCTTCCTATCAGAGCTTTCAATTCTGCATTAATACTGTCATTAATTAATTAATATTATTACTTTTTTCAAGTAACGAGTAAAGTAAGGGATTACTATTGCAAAAACAGTAATTAGATTACTGTTACTTTCCTGCAGGAACGCTGCGTTACTGCGTTACTAAAAGTGTGATTTTTTTTTGCGAGAATGTCTCATGACAGTGACGTAAGCGAGTGCGACGTTCGTGACAACAGCTGTGTGCAGATCAACAATGGATCATATATCAGTGCAGAGAGAGTATGAGCGTGCAGCGTTTAAAGCGTGGAAGTACTGACCTTACTTTGAGTTTGATTCCATAAAAAGTGACAAAAACATTAGTGTCCGTTGTGCGTGGGAAGAAAACTTCTTTTTACAGCGAAAAAACCCTAAACTTCCAAACAAGCACCGAGTAGCTACGACGTAATGGGAAACTCACAGAGAAACTCGCGGATTCTTCCACTGACCGCTGCACACCTGCACCAGGGTAACCCTCCGCCTACCCCACTCCTGCTTTACAGGTGAAAATAGAGCAACAGGACCGCTAGTCTTTGACTTTATTTATTTTCTGCTGTGTTTTACTTGCATCTATTTGAAAGACTGAGTGTAAACACACAAAAAATATTTTATTTTATGTGCTGGAATGTGCAGAAAATAGGTTTAAATGTTAAACTAATTTCTTCCAGTCAGAGAATGTTGCATATAATTAAATGTTTGCTTGATGCTTAAAGTTAAAAGATTAAAACTAATAAAACAAGTTTTAAAAAGAGACTTTTCCATTTGATTACATTTTGTATGATGATTATGTAGAAAAAGTAGAATTGGGCTGAAAGATCTATCACTTTATCACCTATTCAGGTTGTAAATCGTGTTTTTAAAAAGTAACTAAGTAACTAATTACTTTTGAAAATAAGTAATCAGTAAAGTAACAGGATTACTTTTTGGGGGAAGTAATCAGTAATTAGTTACTGATTACTTTTTTTCAAGTAACTTGACCAACACTGGTCATCAGTCACACAGCTTGAGTCGTAGCTTATTTTAAGCATACTTGTTTTAGTTGGAGGGAATTTAGTTGATTTAGCCTCTGCAGTCAACACAGTGAACAAGCTGAATCATGAGTAAAGTGTTGAGTATAAAGGCTGAAGTCACATGACCACAGTTAATACACAGAAACTGGTCGCATTTAAGCAAAATAATTGGTTAAACCATCTTCTAGACAGTTCTCAGAGAACCCTCAGTTACCCGTAACATGCTAACATTGTATTACATACCTGCCGGTAAAAGCTGCGTACAGAGTGGCGAATCACTCGTTCAGCATAGTTAATATTAATGAAGCTGACAGCTGGTCACTTGTTGACAAACCAGGCTATGGTTAAGTAACCCGGGTTAAAAAAATGCATAAATAGTAAAAGATAATTGAAGTCTGAGAATATAAATATCAAAGAGTTCATTTATTTAAATTTTCTTGTATATTAAAAAGGTAAAAGTTCATGTAAAATGATTAGAAACATGTTTGCATTGTTTAAAATAAGTTATCTTTGTTTTATTGTGAATTGTTTGTGAGAACTGTAATTTCCTACGGGGATATGGTCTGTGAAGGTAACACAGGGTGGAGCAGGAAAAAGAGAAAAAAGAGAGCGCGAGGAGAGAGGGCGGTGGCGCGTGAGTTACACGGAGCATCCGGAGAAGTTAGCTTGTTTTATGTACTAGTAGTAAGTGTGTTTTGACTTTTCGGACAGATAAGTCACAGTGTCGGTAAGTTAGTGACGTGACACGTAAAGTTTCGGCGTGAAGCTGCTGGACTCTGTGTTTTGTTTACTGCGGCCGTGCACGCATTAAGTTAAAGCGAGGCTAACCCAGCCGTTAGCTAATAAGGACTACTGTAGCTGCCGTTTCGCTAAAGTTGTGGAACGTAACAAGCTGCAGAGGATCGTTACCGAACTGGATAACGACGGACACACCCCAGATAGTCACTCTGAGTGCCCGCGTCACTCAGAGTACCTCTGGCAACGTGGGAAGCTAAAACAGGAAGCTTGTGGAGCACGTGGAGATCACGGACCTTCCTCATCTTTGTGCTACTGCATTCAGAGCGGAGTGTTTCTGAAGGAGCTGAAGACAACTTGTTGCCTGGATTAATCTGGTGGGAATTGCACGTTTCACAAGGTACTGAGTTTATTTATTTATTTTTTGCTCGTTGAGTGAAGAACTTCCGGTTTTGTGATCTTTTGGATTTATACTGGAGCAATACAGGCCTGCAACGTAGGGTTTATCTCTGCCGGCTTTCGGTTTAGTTTGGGACTATAATTGTTTTATCACTGGTGGTTTACTCTGCATATGTGGGGATTCTGTGTACAGTGGGTAAATTGCTGTGTGTGTTGTTTTTGGTTTGCCTGAATACTGAAATCTGCCATTTTATTATTTTGTTTTCATTGTTTGGTAAATTAAAGGAGGGTTGCAATGCTCTACTTTACATGGTGTATGATATGATTTACTGCACTATAGACACTAGTGTTTATTTTCGCGTGTAGTGCTACTGTTAAGAAATAAGCTTCATTGATCCCAGAAACAAAAGAGAAGTTAATTTAAGAATATCGTACGAGAGTACACTAGAAAAAGAACCCAAAGCCCATTTATTTAATGGTATTGAGTAAATGAGGGCTACAGTTATGTGGTGTTTCCTACCACGTATGTCAGTCGACAGTGTTCTTCACTCTTTAGATGCACACCTGGACGCTCGGAAGAGTTTATTGCATCGCCAGCTATTATTTTGAAGTTGGCAGTAATTGTTCACTAAGGTCTGTCGTTGCTGTGAGTCACTTCCAGTTTGTACACGACTTATGACAGGACAGTTTGATGGAGGAACAATAAACAGACGATTTGTAGAAGATTGTCGCACTAACCTGCGACAATCTGAAAATTGAGCGAAATATTTTGTTATAAAACTCTTAATAAAGACATCGATCTTCCTATTAAAGTCAGGAGAATAGGAGTTCTTGATGATATCAGAAGTTGTTTTGATGCGTGCTCAATCATCCAGGTAAGAAAACCCCAAAATGTTGATTCTGTTCATCTGGATGTAGCGTCCAATGGTCCTCGATCAGTGGCTGTTGATCAGTGGTCGTGGGAATCTGCATATTAATCACCAAGGAACTGACCTCACCTCATTCAGTGCTGCTGGTTTCAGTCATTGTGCAAATGTCCTGTTTATAAGGCTGTAAACCTGCAGTCAGCTGAGACTGAAGACGCCACCTGATGATGACGAAACGTTTCTCCCACTGCAAACGTCCAGATGCACAGAATCAACCTTTTGGGAAATATCAGAAGCTGTCTGGTTTTTCCACTTCATCCCGACACCGGGTGTGAAATCTTTTCTGGAAACTCCATCCAGCAGTTTCCTCGGTTTCCACTGAACTAGCCTCTGACTGTAGCCGCAGCGCTGTGGATGCAAATCTGCAGCCATGATTTGCGGCGCTGTAATGAGGCTACAGTACTTTGCGCTGCATGACGACAATGACGACCCCAGCGCAGTGACATAAGCAGGCCTCATGTTCGCCATGTATTGAATTTCCCTGCCTCTCCAGTAGTTGTTGAGATATGTTAGTAATGATTGACAGACTGCGAGAGCCACGCAGTAAGAAGAGCACACGTGTGCATTAAATAGTCTTTGAGCGTGTCGTTGACCCATTACATCAGCACATTGTGTGTCAACATGCCGTGTGTGTATTTTTTCACATTGTAAAATTTAATATCCGATTATTTATATTTAAATGAGGAACAGGTTACTTAGTTCATTCAATTCTGATACGACAACAGCCGTGACATTTAGGAAAGCAATTATTTTCAGATCCGATGTTAGCGACCGCGGCTGCGATGCAAATAAGCTGATTGAAATCCCGACGCTTCCCAATATTTAATATTTCAGCTGCGCCGCAGTGATGAACCGTGGCGCACAGTTCAATGGCGGCACACGGAGGGCGCGCGCACAAAAACATACAGATAATATTTCACTTTTCTCCAAAACGACACCTCTCAGGGTCACGCTCGCTCGTGGTGTTTGGCATTCCAGCCGAGGCCGGGCTGCCTTACCAGGCGAAGCAGGTCTGCTGCAAGGTCGGCGCACATGGGCGATCGGTTTCACGGTGAATACCAAATGTAAAAGCGCATCCGAACCCTGAGAGATGAGACACGACATTAAAGCTACGATCCCGGGAGAAAGGAGGAAGATGAGGACGGCGGGGAGAAAGAGCACCGGGGGAGGAAAAAACAGGTGGCAGCACTTCAAAGCCGCAGAGTTTTATGAATTATGGGAGATAATGTGACTGCTGACTTCTGCAGAAGGTCCCAGTGGTGCCGGGTATCATTCTTTATGGACAGTATAACACACTGTTTTTCTTTTCTTCTTCTTCTTTTTTACGCAGCAGTAAATAATACGCCTTTCCATGCTCTCCGAGGCCCTGTCTTCTTCCTGGAATTATTCCTGCGATGAGCTCAGTTCACGTGCCATCATTTTTTACATAATGAAATCATTTCCTTTTTCCGCAGACCGAATTAAGTGACCAGCAGCCAAAGCAAATTAAGTGACTCATCTCTCACTAAAGAAATAATGCTCTCCTTACCCACATAATTCAATTGCAATATCTACCCATTAAAGCTGGGGTACGGCATAATCATTTTCCTGGATAGTCTATCATTATTATTATCACTATTAGAGGCTTTTTTAGAGGATGATGTTCAAAAGGATTGATACAAGGACACCCACAATGTGAGCAAACACAATGATGGGTTTAAGTAAAGGAGAACATAAACTGATTCTTTAACCTACAGGAAATGAATAAAAACGACTGACTACGTTTAGTTTGTAGCTTCATGGTTATTATAGTTTTTTATTTATGCTTTAGCTGCATTTTATTAATTTCATGTTTTCATGCTTCACTACTGTTACATTTTGTACAAAGACATTAAGCATTTTCACTGGTATTAGCAGCTAATACGCTAGCATGACGTCATTCACAGAACAGATTATGAACAACTGCAGATACATTTAGATACATTGTTGCGACTCGTGGACTAGAATTTCTGATACTTGTCTGGACCACAACTCTAAATACATGTATACATGTACACGGATCGATATAGATACTGTCAGGATATAAAGACTTTCTGCTCTCGTCTTTTATCTGCTTTTTCCTAACTGACGTTACAGCGTCGCTACTGAACTGTAAGTAGTTGCAAAGTAAGTAGTTGGTGTGCTGATTTAATCAGTCGTGTGCTGGCGTTGAGTTTTGGGTGCAAACATTTGAATTATATCAGTAAATTAAAAAACATCGAATCATTAGATGAATGTTGCACTTGTGAGCAGCCTCTTGGTATAATGAAAACATGCTTAGCGCATTAGCAACTGTTGTTTGCTTTTCAACAGGCAGTCGGTGTTAAATGCTGAGGAAACGAGGATTCCTTTGTGAGTGTGCTGTATGGCTGTTTGTGATGTATTTATTAGCTTTTTTCTTTAATCTGTCTTGTTGGGTTGTTTATGATTTCTCATCCTATAAAGTGGAAATGCTCCATAATGCAAAGTCTTTCATTGTACTTTACAAAACCAGCTTTAAATTTGAAGAATGTTTCTAAGCCCTGTGAAAGGGCTTTAGGTCTTAAATCATCTGCACATATTTAATGTCCTACTCTAAGGTTATAACAAATAATGGTCTTTAAATATTTATAGAGGTTAGCAAGCCATTTGTTGCAATTAGATTGGAGGGAAGATAGAAATGACATCCATCCACTGATACTTATATTAAAAGCTGAGAATAAATATGGATAACTGATGATTAATGAAAAATCTGTTGTGTTATGTATGATATGGTTTACATTTTTCTCCATGTCGCACTAGCAGGGCAGAAGGCTAAATCAGTGCTGAGGTGGGATGTTTAATAGGCTACTTTGATACAGAATCATTACAGTTGTTTTAAGCGTGCATCCGGTGTATTTGCACCATAAAGACGGTGTACTCCATCAAAGTGGTGTCAGATGTTGTCATCAGAAGCCAAAACTGACTGGGTCGATGAGCGTCACAGAAAGTGCCATCAGTCCAAATGAGCTGGATTATTGAAGGCTGTCAGGAAAGGTCAGCAGCTTTCATCTCGGGGCACGACTGTCAGAGAATATCACTAAAAAACCTTAAATCGTCTTTTGGCTTTGGAGGAAACATAAAGGATCACCAAAGGCTTAAATCTCAAAGGTCCATTAATGTCACACAACATTTCAAATGTGTATCTAATATCTGAACATACATTTCACTGACTGTAAGTCATTTATAAGAGTGTCTAATTTGGACGAGACCGTCATGAAAAAATGGCAATTTGTTACTTTTTTGGAGTTTTTTGTTGTTTACTAGCAGAAATCTGGAACTCGGGCTCAAAGTTGAATTTATAACACATCTGATTCTTTTCTCTACTGGGCTTCCACGACACTTTGGCTGTGTTTTTCTGAAATCCTTCCACTGAACATTTGGCTTATTGAATGGAAGTAGTTTCCGCCCATCCAGGGTTTTTGGCATTCTGTGATAAGTTCTCAGAAAAAATAGTTCACTCGGCTCCATCCATTGTCCCCTCCTTCCCTACACGTCTCCCAGTCCCTTCTGTTGAAAAGCCCTTCAACAGCATGACATTGCCACCACCATGCTTCACGGTAGGGGTGCTATTGGACGGGTAATGAGCTGTGCCCAGTTTCCGTCTTACAGAGAGCTTTGTTTTATGGCTCAGACTTCAGTTTCTATTTCATCAGGAAAAATTCTCTTTTGTTCTCTTCAAGACTCTTTTAAAGGCGTGTTTTTTGTTGTTGCCAAGTCCAGACGGCTGTTTTACCTCTGCATTAGGAAGTTTACAGGTTATAAACTGTGGCTCTTCCAGCCATATCTCAGAGACTGCAGCTCTTTGGTTTTCTCAGACAGCTCTGTGGATTCTTAGTTTCCTCCTTGACTGATGGTCTTTCTTGGCCGGCTGTTCAGGTTGGATGGAGTACCAGAAAGAGTCTGGGTAGTTCTGTGTTTTTCTTTTCCATTTCCAACGGCGTAATAGTGCCGGGTTATCCTGACATTTTGACAGAAACTGCAGCGCGCTCCTCCTCAGACGGTGTATTCTTCACACTTCCCTCTGTTAATGCTAAAATCCTTTCTTAAGGCTTCATGATGGAAGTACATCCTAATATTATTTTGCAGTCATTTGTCAAACAACGCTGGCGTGTAACTTACTGACTATAAAAATTGAATCCATTTTCATTTCCGGTCTAAAAGCCACAGACTGGAGATTTTTAAAAAGTGGTGGTTTTCCTGCTTTAGATAAGTAAGTAAGTAAAGTTTATTTATTAAGCGCTTTTCACAGACAGGTGGTCACAAAGCGCTGCACACAGAGATTAAAATAAACAGTACGATAAATAGCAAAATGCACAATATACACAATATAGAGTTTAAATGTAAATTAAAATATAAAAATGTAAAAAGCAACAGAAAGCTTGTTTAAACAGTAAAGTTTTTAACTGTTTTTTAAAGGTTTCCACAGAGTCAACCAAACGTAGTGGTAGAGGTAGACTGTTCCACAGACTGAAAGGCTCCGCCCCCTTTCGTCTTCAGACGTGTTCTGGGAGCAACCAACAAACTCTGAGTCTGTGAGCGGAGACGGCGAGCAGTAGTGTATTTTGTGAGAAGCTTGGATAAATAATGTGGGGCCATTTAGTGCTCTGTACGTTAAAACAATGATTTTAAAACGAATTTATAGGGAGCCAATGTAAAGAACATAAAATAGGAGTGATGTGAGCTCGCTTGATAGAGCGAGTTAGTAGTCTGGCTGCTGTGTTTTGTATAGCTTGGAGGTGAGAAAGAGATGATTTATCCAAGCTGGTAAACAAGGAATTACAATAATCTAAACGCGATGACACAAATGCATGGACAATTTTTACCAGTTCAGCTGAGACTAGAGTTGGGAGATATATCGAGCTTTTAAAAAATATCGATATATTTTTATACGAGATATAAGATGTGACAATATCCTTTATATCGATATAGTCTATGTTACGTTATAACTATACTTGTGGAGCCGCAAGTTTGCCTCTCTTTCGTTCACTTTTGTCTTTACGCAACATTACTCAGCCTCGCCCCTCCTTCACTGAACACAGCTCCCCCTCCTCCCCCATCGCTTCACCTGCAGGAAGCGACAAGATGGACACGGCAAATCTCCGTTAACGAGTTACTGCGCATTGCCCCGTGCGTGGGGCTGGACGGCGTCAACATGTTAGCTAGCTAACGAGCTAACCACGCTAACGCCATGCAGCCCAGAGGCGCTGCACAGCCTGAAATCCTTTGATTTTCTCAAAAGTTGACAGCGCGCCTTATGTATGAATTCTGGTTGTGCTTGATGGCCGCGAACCGATTTTATGTGGTACACAGCGCTCAGCAATCTGTCAAAAAATGTTTTAGTACGACTTTGCTAAGCTACGGAGCTGCACCGCTTGATGGATTGTCAGAGCATTACGGCTACCGAGGAGCCTCGCGGAGTGATACGTACTGTGCTTCAACGTAATATTACCCTACTGTGTATAAGGACCATAAATGGCACCTGTTAAGAGACGTGGTTACGAAGAGGATTTCAAACTCAATGCTGTCAGTCACACAGTAGAAGTTGGGAACAGAGCAGCTGTGAAATCTGTCTTTGTTACTATGCTCAGCGTCTTTTAGTTTACATTTTGACTGCACAATTGTGAGCTTTTTGTTATGCACAAAAACAACATTGTTTTCTTTTATTTATGGAGCATTATTATTTAATAAATGCTCAATTTATTTTTGAGTAAATTTTATGTACATCTATGCTCTATGTTAATAAAAGTGCCTTTTTGACATCTGGGACACAGCTTTGACAGTTTAGAAATATTCCTTAAATGAAAGAAACAGGAACGAGATAGAGATTTTAGATCAACCACACCTCAGCGTCAGCTCCTTCAAAGGTCGTCTGTGCTTCTCTTCAACCCACAAACCTTCATTTAAGAGGCAAAAGTAGCACCTGAAGGATTTTGTTTGCACAGAGTTTGGACGGCCAATGGAAACTATAATGCAGGCAAACATTTTCCTTTGTTGAAGCACTTTGGTTTGGTTGCTTGCAGTCTGCTCTATGGTGCATTCATATTGCATTCAGTGTCGCTGCACGCAGCAGCTGTGTGTTTGCGGTTGTTATTGCCTGACAGAGCTGTAAGAATGCAAACTGTGTCCAGCAGCGAATGATGAAAAATGAGTAATCCACATGACGACTGTGTGGACTCGAGTGGAAGTTATGTTGTGGATGCAGTTTGTGATGCTGCGCTCATGTGAATGTGTTGTAGAGGAGCTGAAGACACGTCTGAGGTCTTTTCCTGTTGTATTATTTCTCCTGACAGACCTCGAACGTCTCGTCTCCCTCAGGAACGATGACAATTCAAAGTAATTACCCCAAAGACGCTGCGAGGACCAGGACAACAGAACACGTGTATACTGTAGCTCGTGTGAGCTCGACAAGTGCGGCCAAAGCCCTCTTTGACTACTCAAGTATTCTTTGTATACTGTGTAAGGAAGTGTGTGTGTGTGTCGGGTCCTGACCGGTTGGTGGGCTGTGCCAGGTGTGATTTCATTCTCCCAGCAGTCACGGCTCTGTGAGATCACTTTAGACACAGATTTTACCCCCCACCGGCTGACGATGGGGCACTCCTCCCTCTCAGACTTGTGTCAACGCACAATATGCCACATAAGTGTGTTTATGTGTGCGACTGTTATTGTCACCTTGTAACTACGTGCAGTTAGGCTTCCTCCTGTGTTCGATCTGCCTGTAGGTGGTGATGTGTGACACAAAGCGATTGTGTGCTTCTGTATCGGCGTCAGTATACAAAGATGAAAGTGTTTCATCGCATGTGTGTCGGTGCGGGGGGGTGCGGGGGGGCACGGGGGGGCACGGGGAGGCCCTGGGGCTTTTACAAGGTCAGCTTCCTGCAGGGTGGGATGGTTAGAAGGAGATAATAATAGTCAGGTTAAGATCCAATTATTTGCCTGGGGATTAACCTTATGGGGTCTTTCAGGAAGGTCAGCGGGTGGGTTTGTGTGCTATTCTATTAAACAGCTATAGGAAAAACATGCTCATGATGGCTTTTATCATTTCTAATAACAGTTTATTTATTGAATTTACATGAAATTTGCCAAATTATAATGTTATAGCACAGCTACATACATATAAACAGTAGGGGTGGGGGGGAAAAATGGATACTGTGTAGCATGGTGATATTTTGTTTGCTAATAATGTATGGATACAGGGACAGCAGAAATCGATATTTTGTTACAAAAAGGTTTTTGTGCTCTGACTTCAGAGCATGTTGATCCTTTTTCTGAGCAAGAATCCTGACATTCCTTCACTGTCCAAATGTGTTTCACTTGTTTTTGGCAGCAATAAACATGACAGTTTACTTATTTTAATTTAAGACATGTTTTATTTTAATTAAGTTTAAAACTTTATTTAATGTAAAATTATATTTTGTTTTAATTTACTTTCAAATTCTTCAGTTGCTGAAGGGGCTGCATAGTTTTCATAAACTGCATAGTTCAGAATAGCTATAATTGTACCAGATGGTTGATTCAGTTAAGTTGGACTAGACTGTAATACAAACCGTTCAGTTTGTCAACAATCAAACTGAAATGAGAGAAAGACTGAGTGTGAGACTTTGATATTAGAGAAAATGAATATTGATAAAGTTTACCTTTATGTACAGAATCTGAATATCGCAAAATATTTTTAAAAATTGCAATAATATCGTATCGTGCGTTAAGTATTGTGATAATATCGTATCGTGGGATGTATGGTGATTCCCACCTCTACTAAACAGCTTCTAAAAACATTTCTACAGCTTCTTTTATGTGATGTTGTCTTTTTGTTCCATTATTTATCCACTCTAGTTAATCCTGTTCAACTGCTCGTTTTAACCAGTATCTAATCCTCCAATCACATTGCAGCACCTCCGTGCATTTAGGCATCTCGACATGACCCCGATGACCAAGCGTCAGAATGAAAAAGAGCAGCTTTTGAAGCGATTTCGAGCGT
Source organism: Neolamprologus multifasciatus (assembly GCF_963576455.1). Classification (NCBI taxonomy): domain Eukaryota; kingdom Metazoa; phylum Chordata; class Actinopteri; order Cichliformes; family Cichlidae; genus Neolamprologus; species Neolamprologus multifasciatus. The sequence goes on along the minus strand of NC_140453.1, from coordinate 1,512,016 downwards.
GAACTACTTGTTGGTGCGAGACAGGCCGGCCTGAATATTTCAGAAACTGCTGATCTGCTGGGATTTTACAGAGAACGGTCTGAAAACAAGTCTCTTTTTAAAAATGCATTGTCGATGGCAGATGTCAGAGAAAAATGTCCAGACTGCTCTGAAATGAAAGAAAGACAACAGTAACTCAAATAAACACTCTGAGGTATGCAGAAGAGCATTTCTGAACACATAAAACCCTGAGAAAGACGAGCTACAGGAGCAAGAGGCCGTACAGAGTGCTGCTCCTATCAGCTGACACCTGGAAACTGAGGCTGCAGTTCATGTGGGCTCACCAAAACTGAACGATAGAGGGTTGGAAAAATGTTACCTCGGGTGGTGGGGGCTCTCACTGCGGGCCCTTTGACCATCTGAGCATCATTTAAACACCGCAGTCTCCCCGAGTATTGTTGCCATCCCTTTATGACCACAGTGTGCCCGCCTCCTAAGTGCTGCATCCAGAACCATGTCACAAAACTGCAGTTGATGACGGGCAGAGCTGTGAGGGATTTTTACTCTCCACAATAATTACAGAAGCAGAATCAGCTTCTTTATTAATAAGGAAACTATGTGGGTTACAGTTGCTCCAATACAGTAACAATAACAGACTAAACTAGTTTTAGTTAATAGAACAAATCCCACCTTTTTTGGAGGCCTTGAATGTGACTTGTTTAAATGTGATGTAGGCCAGCGGTGCCCAAACCCCGGGCCGTGGACCGGTGCCGGTCCTCGAGTCGTCTGGTAGCGGGCCGCGAGATTTGAGGCTCGGGTGTTAAATTGATGGTTTTCAGGGTTTTTATCGTTAACTCGGTTTCCCCGGGTCTTTCCCGTGTTGTGCGTCTTATTTTGAAATAAATATTTATGAGTTACCATAGCGACCAGAGAGCATTAAGGGGCAGAGAGGAGGATGTTGCTCTCAGTGTTGTTGTTTCAGGAGGACGCTGCTAATAAAGTTACATTTGCGTTTATTATTATATTTACAAAATAGCACAGTTTTTGTCTCGGTCGTATCGTTTTATTTTGTTCTATTTATCCGCCGCACCTTAAAGGCCGGTCTGTGAAAATATTGTCAGACATTAAACTGGTCCGTGGTGCAAAAAAGGTTGGGGGCCACTGCTATAGGCTATAAATCAAATAGACGTGACGGTCAATACAAAAACATTCAGACTCTTTCTATAGTGCATGTTTGAGGCATGTTTTTGCTTCCCAACTAAATACAAATATTTAAATCGATCTGATACCAGTATCAATACTACTGATATTTGCTCAGCTCAGCATTCGAAAACCAGAAAGCTGCTGTTGAGTCGTTACACTGTAGCTGGTTTACTGGAAGTAAAACGGGCTCATTTAGTCCGTCCCTCGTTATCGACACTAAACCTGTACAAAATATGGTTAGCCAGACTTTTCAGCTCCCAAAAGGTGTTCTGGGTTTGAAATTAGACGTGTCTGGAAAACCGCTGAAGGAAGCTGTCCAGGAGTCCGAACCACCTATGAAGGAAACTAATTTCAGCCACTTGTGCTCTCAATCTAATTTTTTTCTGACACTCCCTAAAGCTCGAGACCGTGGTTGAGGTTTGGAATGCGGATCCAGCTCTTCTCCCTCGTCGCCACAGCGATACGGCACAACGCCCACATTACTGCTGACACCGCATCAGTCGGCCTGTCCATCGCACAGTCGAGCTTAACCTCAGTCTGGAACGAGACCCCAAGACACTTCAACTTCTGAGCAACGCCTCACTTGTGGTTACAGCGAGATCCTGTTCACGAAAATAAGAAACAGAATTGGTGACACGGGTTCAGAGCTGCCGGAGGCCCGATTCCAGCTGCTCCTGAGAAAATGCAAATGTACATCTCATTTTGTACTGCTAAAAAAACAAACGCACATCTATACGTGCATTTATATAGACATACAGGCACAACGAGGTCCCCGTGGTAACGATGTAACATTGCTGTTAAACACATTTAAATATGAGACTTCGCGAGCTGAGGCTGCAGGAACACTACGGCCCTTACACCCTGCATTTGTCATCGTACAGTCAGGATGAAAGATGAGCCAGAAATGTGAACTTCACAAGAGAGGAGCACTCGTATCATCAGAGGCGGCTTGATGTGAGTGAATTAATCATCTGCAGCTCGCTATCCCAAATACTTATGTATGAGCTAATGGAAGAACTCCTTCAGCAAGAGGAGAGAAATTAATGTGTTGATGAGCAACGTCCCAGATATTTAGAGGGCCAAGTGCCGCACCGCAGGCTGTTCCACTACCTGCCTGTCAGCCTTCCCGTCATCTGGTCTGTTTTTCTATTTCTGTCTCGTTCTGTCCGTCTCTCTCTCGCTCAGTGGAGTCTTGGCTGAGAGCACGAGAGATGAAAATAAAATAAAATGCCTTTTGATCCAGCGGCCTTATGTTATGGCTCTGTCAGAGAGCATTACTCTGAGAACCCGACCAAAAAAGAAAAAATCACCCAGGTGCTATCAGAGCCAAATTTTCCTACCTTTAATGCAAAGACTGTTAATGCACAGGCACAAAGTGCAGGGCGAGTGAATGGGAACGCAGCACAATAGGCTTTTTCACTTCATTTTCTCACTTTGTCATTTTCTTCTCTTCGTGTTTCCTACAAAGCCGTTCGAATTCAGCCAGGAGCATTTTTAAGGTTAAGGTTGCTCTGACCGAATAACCGCGAGCTGCACGCAGCGCTGTATTGTTGGGTTGCTGTTTCATGTTTGACATCCTCACTGCTGGGGGAGAGAGATATTTCCCTCCTGTTATGTGGCGAACAACAACGGGTACCTCTGAAATTGCTGGGGAGATGAATCTAATTGACCCCGGCGAGGAGCGCGCCTTTGTTCGAGACTCCGAAACGTTTGAATTTCTTCTCAATCATCCCAACGCGCCCGCCCTCTCCGCTGAAACAGGTGAGGTTAGGATTTGAGTCATAAATAATTCACACAGAGCTGCAGATTGCGATGCCAACAACTCTGTGGGCTGCAGTGGTTTGGCATTTTCGTTTTCCACGAGTGCGTTCAGCATTTATGCATGAAAAGCGCTCGAGAGATTTTAAAAACTAGCAACCACTCAGTGAGGATCCTCTGCCGGCATCGATATCTATTCGTTGGGTTTTTTCTTTTTGGTAGTGGACAAAAGCTTCTTCGTAGAGCTGAATGCAGCTTTAAAAACAACAAATAACTACCAATTATTTCCTACTACACTTCTTTTTTTCTTATCAGAGACCGCTCTTCAGCTGCACTCGAGCGAACGAACTGCTGAGGAGTTTTGCAGAGGGGCAACAACAGGAGAGCGAAGAGTCAAGCAGCCTCGGGGAAAGTAAAACGCTGAGGTGGAACGAGGAGTTGGAGAGGTTCAAACTCGTCCTTCACGAGGCCTCAGCTGGAGAATGGAGCCAATAAAACAATGTCGGGTTTTTAAGCCATTGCTGACATTTCTGAGCAGACAGCTGGGCAATTCTTGGCTTTTGGGTGCCCTGAAGGCACAAGCATGGTGTTTTATATTTCATACAGTTTAAAAAGACAGTCCGTAGCTGAAGGAGGTCTTTTTATATTTAAATTATTTACATTACACTGTAGGCATTCACAGCTTTGTTGGAAATAAGGGAAGGAAAACTCTCAGCCTTTTGATGCTTTGGCTCTTTTGAGGTTATTCATATTAATAAACACCATTTTCTACTTTTTATTAAGTAAAGACCCATTTTCAGGACAAGTGCAGGTGATTTTTAAAAGTTTGACATCAGCGACAAACGAGTGGACTAAATGTGACTTCAGGTCAGACGATTCCAGCTGAACTCTTGCAAACGTTCCTACTTTTCCCACATTTATTCAAATCAATGATTAGACCTCAGGAACTCAATGTTTTTGAATCAGAACCCTCAGAAATCACTTTACCACAAAACTATATGCTTTGATGGCTATATAAGCTCTAACAGGGCTTCATGGGTGGACGGTGAGCGCATAAACACAGTTTCATACCTGAAACTGGTTCGGTCACACAGGCCTTGAAACCAGTTGGTGACCACCTAGGAACCATCGGAATAATAACTATTCCCCAACCTGTTTAATTCAGTTACATTTAATTTGATTTACGTAGCACCAAATCAACCCTACCAGTTAGTAAAACAGATACAATAAAACAGAGAGAACTCGAACAATCAGACAGCCCCCTGTGAGCGAACACAAGCGACAGTGGGAAGGAAAAACTCCTTTTTAATAGGAAGAAACCTTTGGCAGCTCAGAGAGGTTGGTGGTTTAAACACCAACAGAATTGCTGAAGGTGACGTATTTACCTCCACAGGACAAGACTCAGCTGTCCATCTGCATCTAAAGGTCAAAGGTCACTCTTTCGAGGATGCCAATGTTCACATTTTGGACAGAGAGGACAGATGGTTTGAAAGAGGAGTGAAAGAAGCATCTATGTCCACTGTGAGCGACCATCTTTGAACAGAGGCGGAGCTTACGACACCAACTCTCTGCCATCTATAATCCAGTTTTGAGATCCCTCCCCAGACGCCTTAACGCCCACTCACATCCTGGGCCATCTGACCTCAGGAAATCACATGATAAGGTGGGGCCACACCCAGTTTCACACCTTGGCTCAGGCGATTAGAGGATCATCAGGGGTCCTTTTGTCCCTCTGTGGGGGGAAACTCCCACTAGGTTTATATCTGGGACTCTCCACCATTTGACCTTAGAACTGAAGAAGCTTCTCGGATGAAGGTGAAACGTCTTCAAGCAACTTAAAGAAGTCCAGACGCTTTTCTTTGAAAGCTCCTTTGACTACGATGACCTGGATGACTGAGAACCTTCACAGACATCTGCCTGAACATTAGTGCTGTACGTGTGAGCAGATACTCTGCTGGAAACTTGCTGTGAGTCAGAATATGTGTAAATGCCAAATATGTTAACTGACAACAGCAATAAAGTTTCCTGAAAATATAACGACTGTTACAAATGACCAACATTTGTCACATTTAACTAGATGATTAACAGTCTGCTGGGCTGTCCCTGCTAATGCCAGCTGGAAAAACTTCTTTGGTTTTCACCAGGTTGTTCCCACATTTCCTTCAGCTTTGCTGCTGCAGAATGACAAAAACAGGCAGAGAACGCAGAGGATACGAAAAAAGAACAAACGATGGAAAAAGGAGCGATCAGCTCAATTCCCTTTTTTATTATTAGTACGGCCTCATACGGACGTCTGTGAATGGCCTGGTACGTGTTAGAGGAAATGGTTTTGACTTGTTTGGATGCACGGATACCAATCTACGAGCGGCGAGGAAACAGGTGGATGGCGTTTTTATTAGCAACAATTGCTGCCACCATGATCACATTACCATGAAGGAACATTTTTGCAGCCCACACTCGCAGCTACAAGGTTATGTCAAAACAGCATACCTTCAGATGTCATCTTGGTTATTGTTTCGAGCTTTCCCTCGCCCAACCAAGCGTGGCATCAAATACTCTGCTGCCTGGGGCTTTTTCACTCTTTATTTATTTCTTTTCTTGCATAACTTTTGCAAAGTTTCCATCCCCGAGAAAGTTTTTCATCAGTCATCTTGCATGAATCCGTTTGCTCTGTATATAGATTTCTTTAAAGATAGCTCCCTTGACACTTAAAGATTATAGTTTTGCTTTGAGTAATTATTTATCGTTCTGAATATTAACTAAATGTGGCTGCAGAATCCCAAACATGCTCTTTTTCAGCTCATCGGCGTGTTTTATCCGACACTTCCAGGCTGTCCAGTGATTCGTTGCACCTCAGAGGCTGGTTTTGTTTCTTTCACTACGATCTAATTGGGAGGCTGTTCAGGGACTACTGGTATGAACCAGAGCAGAATGAGACGACACCAGTGGTTATTAATTTGATAACATAAATGAGCAGCTCATCTCTGTCATCGTGATGTTGGACAAATCAATGTTGTCTGTTAGACGTGAGCAATTACAGATTTAATCAAAACATCGTCTCATCATGGCGAGCGCTGGGACTAATCGCTTACGCTGACTTTAACAGTTCGTGTTCGGCTACAGTGACGTCTGACAGTAAACAGTTTACTCTGAACTCTACTGTCCAAACAATACTGCTTCATCCATCATTAAATACATATTTAACGTGCACAGTTAGGATAAAGGTGAGCTTACGAATAATAAAAGGACGAGAACATTTCTTAAAAATCAACAAAAGCGTGCAGGATGTGCAGTAGAGATTATTATTGATTGTTTGTTTGTTTTGTTTCTTGTTTATTATATATATATTATAGATTGGATGTACAGTAGAGATTGTGGTTCTTTTAAAAAAGTTATCAGTTAATATTTGGTTGTATTTTTGTGCTTTTTGAGATTTTTTAAGCATTTCAGTCTTTATATCATAAGTTGCTATAGTTACCTGTTTGACACTTTATTATAACAGCAAACTGCAAGAGTTAATATAGTTTTATAATTAGTTTTTATTTACATTTAGAATTTTTAATTCAGTTAAATTAGTTTCCAGAGCTGATTTTCTAACAAATGTTTATTTATGGATTTGTTTCAATAAACACGTCCATCAGGAAAACTGGAATAACATTTTTACTAAGCAGATTATAAAAATGATGCTTTTTAAATCATTTTATTTAGTTTTTATGTTTTTCAAAAGTCTGTTTTTTCCATATTTTTAGTTTAGTTTAGGTTAATTATAACAACCTTACTAACAGCTCGAGAGTATTTTTTAAATTTCTTTACCAACTTTAATCTAGCCACTAATATTTCAGCAACAGTAACAAGTGATAATCAACATTTGTAGTTTGATAAACTATCGTCTGTCCTTCATCGATCTTAAGACTTTTTCCAAACATGAGTTTCTGAGCGTTTGGTGATGTCACAGCAGCGCCTCCATCCTCTGCAGGTGTGCTCCCAGCATGACATGCAAAACTTTTAAAAATATGAAAGTCATAGATGCTCAGATTCAATAACAGAAACCAGGGATGTAGTTTTCATTTTCCTTTTGTTGTCTGACCAAATATCCACAGTTGAAAGAGATTTACTTTCCATACTTGAGCCCACTAAGGCTACGTTCACTCTGCAGGTCTTGATGCTCAATTCCGATTTTTTGATCAAATCCGATTTTTTTGTCTGCTCGTTCACACTACAAATAAAATGCGACAGCAAACGCGCTCTAGTGTGAACGCTCAAAGCGGCGCAAAAGAAGACGTCACACACAACGCGCTCTGTTTAGACCCAGACCAACAGTATTGTTTGACTGATGGACCTTAATATAAAGACTTCAGACTTCACGTTTCCCAATATTTGCTTTAAGTTATTTTGTTATTTCCATAATAATGTAAATAACCTAATAATGATCCTTATTGCTGTTTTAGAGGAGCGCTGCTTCAAAGGATAGTTGCAGATTTCTGTCAGAATCTGCAGATTATACAGAACAAATAAAATGTTCACGTTTCTCCAACGTTGTCTTCCCAACAGTTTCACTGGATGTCCAGGAAGCGTTCGTGATGTCTTCTCCGGCGCTGATAATCGGCGTCTGTCTTGTGTCAGTGACGTAAAAGACGGATTTAATGCGACATGACCATCAAACAGCAGCTTTCTGAAACATCGGATATGTATCGGATTCAGGACCACAAACACAAAGTGACCCAGATCGGATTTGAAAATATCGGATTTGTGCCGTTCACACTGTCACACCATGATCGGATAGATGGTCGCATAGGGTCAAAAAATCAGATTTGATGCGCTTTCGCCTGCAGTGTGAACGTAGCCTAAGTTACTCCTGGATTGCTATAGCACGAATAGGCCCAGTTTTGCAAATATGTCTTATTAACTTTATTTTTGTTTATGTATTTTTAACTAGAGGAACCCAGAGCATATAGCCAATCGTAGCACACGCTGCACTGGAGCATCCCTCCTGTACACTCCGGGCCTGCGCCCCATGTTCCTGCAGCCTGGTAGCAGAGGAGGGAGAGTTTTGGATCATGTTATACAAAATCTACAGCTGGCAATTTTGTCACATCCACTAAATGTCAGTCAGACCTTAATATAATCCCCTACTGCGTCTGTTATTGGCGGCGCATAATTCAATCTATAGCATTTTTTCCAGTGAGCCAGAGTCGGAGTTTTCTCAGCGACTCTGGGGTCATGCTACGGGAAGTGTTGGAATAGCATTGTGAGCTGAGATGTCATTACTGACTCGTTGCTGCTGTTCTCATTATAAAAGATCAAGTGAAACAGCAGCTGCTTTGCTGCCTCTGGAAAGCTGTGATAGTAAGTGTGTGTGTGTGTGTGTGTGTGTGTGTGTGTGTGTGTGTGTGTGTGTGTGTGTGTGTGCAGAGCTGGGCAAACACTGTATGACTGTGGGAAAGAGAAGAAAGAACCATAAAACCAGCATTTTACTACTCATGTCAGTAGAACAGTATCATTTCACTGACTTTTCTCCATAAAGAGAGATGTTTCCAATATAAGCAGGAGTGGTAAAATCTTGGACATGCTATACTATCCACTGACAGATGCATACCTATCAACTTATCCCAGATCATCCCAAGGTCAAAGGGAATTTTCGGCGTAAGGCAATGCAGTCTATCAAGCTGTTCCAGTCTGTTTAATATGGCGGTCGTATCATGCTGAGTTAGCCTTTAGAGCCGACCGCCATTACTTTCTGGGATTGAGTGATGAGAGACCTCATTGAGACGCATATGTAGAGTCAGCTGAAGTCAGTCTTTCCTCTTATTGCTTCACACGCTATATAATATAAATTTCACATAAACAATCATTATCTCCACCCAGATAAGTTTCCCTGCTGTTGGAAACACACGCCGGCCCTGAAGGACAGAGCTGCAGCGTTGTGTCGTATCTCACACTCACTGTGATCCCTGCACAGTCTGACTTTCTATCTGTTAAATCTATTTTTGATCTTCAGTTTCACATTTAAAGCCTTTTTGAAACACCCTACAGAAAGTGATCGCTTTATTGTCACGTGTCCAGTCTGAATAAAAAAGCAGGAAATAGTTCAACACTTCCAGATATACATTCAAACGACTGTATCGATGGCGCCGTCCTCATTAACGTATCGGTGCCAACACTAGTGGTGGTCAGAGGGCCCGGTGGCGCCAGTGTCCGGCAGCCTCGCCTCTGTCAGTGCGCCCCAGGGTGGCTGTGGCTACAATGTAGCTGCCATCACCAGTGTGTGAATGTGTGGATGACTGGATGTGTAAAGCGCTTTGGGGTCCTTAGGGACTAGTAAAGCGCTATACAAATACAGGCCATTTAGTTGCTTCAGTCACTCATCTTAACCTCGAGCTGAAGCTTTTCCCAGGGTCTTGACGGCACTGATAGTTTAGAGTTGTTTGAAATCTGATCGCCTCATCGCCCGTTTTTATTGGATGGTTTGGGACTCAAATGAGTCCTGTTGACGTTGTCGTCCAACTATCCTTTAATATTTTGCCTTAAAATGTCATAAAATATGACTCTACGTTTAGTTGTGTGTGTAGGTTAAAAAGCTTTGCATGTGGTGAGGATAGTTTTTGAAAAACAACCTGTTATAACCTGTTTATAACACATGTACCTCCTGAAATAGCTCCTTAAACTGCTTTGTGCTGGAGATGCAGACATGGAGTATCTCACTGATTTATTCGGTTATTGACGGCGACGGGGAGAGGCAACTGGAGGTAGCATTTATTTAATGTCAATGGTTTAACCAGAAGACGAACAAACAGTATCCACTTACCGAGTTAACATATGTGCTTCTGAATCCTGCCATCGACCTTGTCTTAACAACCCACAGAGAGGAGACCTGGCAGTAATTCTCCAACAATACTCGTCTTCAGTTTGACATTTACTGACATGATGTAAATGACACCTTTTCTTGTACAGCAGCACTTTGGATTAGAAATGAAATTCTTGAGTGTGATGTTTAACCCTTTAAGACCTACCATAGAACCAAGTCCGCCAGAGCTTATATTATATGTTTACATGCTGTGGAGCCATTTTTGGGAGCATTTCAAGTTGATATACATCAATACAACCATTATAGCCCAAACTTTAATAATATGTCTGCATTAAGTGCATAGTAATTACATAAATTGCAAAAAAGTGCAATAAACTACAAAAAATTGAAAATCGTAAATACAAAAAAGTTGCACAAAATAGTTTCCCACCACAGGAAATTTATTTTGAGTGTCTTCATAGTTTTATTTTTGAAATACACCAATTTTTTATATAATGCAGGAAAAACTAAAATAAATATTATGATGCAAATTTGCAAAAAAGCAGCATATGCATCAAAATAAACTATTTCCAGCAGTGCAATATGAGTCCTAAGCATCCCAGAAACCACACAGAAAGTCATAAAGTCAAAGATAACTTTTAAAAACACCAGTATAGGCTCATGAGGCTATATGGTAAAAAAAAACTACATTTCCGCTAAATGACGTCACTTCTGGTTTCTGGCAGGTCATGGCGGACATGCGATAGTTCGCGCTGACGTCTATTCCAACGTAGGAAGTGTTATGAACAGCTGATCGGATCGGCAAAGCGTGTTTCTGGAATATTATGTTTTTGTTGCTGCAAGCGCTTTTTATGCAGTTTTTACAAAGCTATATGTGGAAGGAAACTGTGACCGAGGACAAGCTGATGGCATAAGATGTAAGTACAACTCCTCCGGTTTCATATGCAAAAAAAATTATTGCGCTAGCTCACGTGGTTGCAGAGCTACCGGGATTTAAAAATAGTTACGCAAAACAGAGCGTGCCCGCTCCCACCGGCTTTAAAGGGTTAAATATCTACTTTCAGCAGTGTTTTGTGCCTTGAATGAGCTCCAAATGAGTTGAACTTGACCTCTGAACTTTGACTGTTTGCTTCAACTTCTCACCCAGCGATGATGTGAGCAACCTTTTTTTTTTGTGACGTGAGCAACCTTAAACACTCTGAAAGTCAAGGAAGTCAGCCGTCACAGCTCACAGCGTTTCAGAGTACAGAACCAAGACTGAGACACCAGGGGGCGCTCTAACGAAGCCTCCAGCTGATTAAATCTATCAACACACCTTTAAAAGCGACTCGCTTCATTTTGTCTGCATGTGTTGGATTTGAGAAAGAATAATTGCTTTGTCTTCTCTCCAACAATGCTGGGTAACAATCCAAACAACAAACCATTATTTTGTGGAATTAAACTTGTCCATTCTGCATTATCCACCACAATAACTACGCTCCCTTAGCCCAAAAGGATAATTAACAGGGAAGACCTTGTTGAGCAAAGCTTCAGTGTGGGATGGGTTTTAGAGTTGAAATAAGGGTTTTAAGACACCAAGTGTACACAGCTAATCCCGGCATTTTTCTGGTTTGAGCCTCTAGCTGCCCCATGCTTGTTAATTAACCTACTCAAGCTTGTTGGTTGCTGAAGTTGTGTTTTGAGGGCAGTTCATGTGGTTCACCAACCTGTAACTTTTCCTCTTCACTCATCAGCACTTGCCAGAAAGCTTTTCCTGTTTATTTATTTGCCCCCGTTGCCTGGAAGATGATTAATCCTTTTAATTCTCTAGAAGTTAAACTGTTTAGTTTGCAAATGCAGACTTTTCTCCATTTGGATCGTTGCCAAGCGAAGGATTGGAAGGCGAACTGGTGGGATGAATAGATGGGGCGCTGTCGTTAACCTTTAGAGGTACTGCATTGCAAAGTGGGATATTTCTGCAATATTTCTGAAATTTGAAAGGTCACGCTGTCAGCAAAGCAGAGTTTATGCCTTTCTTTACAGACAGCTTTCTTCATAAGAGTGTAGCAAGGTGGAAGTGTAAGAAAAGCTGCTGCTGAACTGAAGAGACGGGAAGAAAACAGCAGGCACTTGAAGAAAACTGCCCTCAAACACTCTTGCAGGGTCACGTTATGATGTAAAAATGATGCAACGCACAGTATCTCCACTGCATCCTTAAATCTGTCTCATTTAGCTCGACTAGCTGCCTCTAAAATGTAGCGGAGAGGAGTTGTAACCTTGTACTTGTGCAATGCAAGCGCCGAGGGAACGTTCACTGCTTCTACAAAATCCAAGGCACCATAAGAGCAGAAGGAAAAGCAGTCAGTGTGGAAGTATCAGACACACAATAGTATTTACATGTAACTAATGGTGTGAGCAGGAAATGAGTAACAGAATGGAAAATTTAAATTCTTGCATTCTTTGCTGACAGACCAATCAGTTAGCTTACATCGTTTGTGGTCTTTGGTACAATTACAGCTCCACAGGTTCACAAAACTTAGATGCAAAAGTTGAAAAGTCTCAAATCACTTTGCTGTTGTCCTCTAAGCCTTGAAACTACCATCAGCTCAGGACAGAGAATCAACACTACACTGCTACAAGTATTCACTCACCCACACAGCAGAGTCTACATGCTTTCTTTCCCAGTCAGAGTTCACAGGGAAGTTTTATTTTGTTTATTTTTAAGCCACAAATCATTTTTGGGATATTGATGTTTAGCAACGTGGCAAAAACCGACAGTGTTGCTACTTGAGGAAGCATCAGAAACCTGAGGATGCTCTTTCAAACACCAGGTCAGTAAGATCGTAAGAAAATACTCAGTATTATGACAGGTTTTGTTACTGATCAAGAAAAAGCAACTTCCTCTCTTATTTGAAGCCCCGTAAATCCCAAAGCTCTCGCCATCGCCTCCGAGCACTGACTGCATCTCTTTGTCAAATCTGTGCAACTAATCTAAATGCTGATCTTATTTTTCAGTGACTGATTTAATAGTCGACGCGTCGTTTGAAGCTTTGTAAGATCACAAAAGACGCAGGAATAAGTAGTAGGATTTAAGAGTGTAATAACGGACTGAAACAGAAGATGGCAGCACTGCATGTACAAGGATGCCAGCTGCCGTTAAACCCCGAAGAAGAAGAAGAAGTAGCTCTGTCCCAGAATTCATAGCGCAGCCCAGCTCAGTTTCCAACAATGGCGGCAGCTAGTTAGTTTTAATATTACTCTTATTATTCTTTCTGGGTCACAAAATAAACGTTTAACATATTTTTAGGCGAGAATGTACAGTGGGGCAAAAAAGTATTTAGTCAGCCACCGATTGTGCAAGTTCCCCCACTTAAAATGATGACAGAGGTCAGTAATTTGCACCAGAGGTACACTTCAACTGTGAGAGACAGAATGTGAAAAAATAATCCATGAATTCACATGGTAGGATTTGTAAAGAATTTATTCGTAAATCAGGGTGGAAAATAAGTATTTGGTCAATAACAAAAATACAGCTCAATACTTTGTAACATAACCTTTGTTGGCAATAACAGAGGTCAAACGTTTACTATAGGTCTTTACCAGGTTTGCACACACAGTAGCTGGTATTTTGGCCCATTCCTCCATGCAGATCTTCTCAAGAGCAGTGATGTTTTGGGGCTGTCGCCGAGCAACACGGACTTTCAACTCCCGCCACAGATTTTCTATGGGGTTGAGGTCTGGAGACTGGCTAGGCCACTCCAGGACTTTCAAATGCTTCTTACGGAGCCACTCCTTTGTTGCCCGGGCGGTGTGTTTTGGATCATTGTCATGTTGGAAGACCCAGCCTCGTTTCATCTTCAAAGTTCTCACTGATGGAAGGAGGTTTTGGCTCAAAATCTCACCATACTTGGCCCCATTCATTCTGTCCTTAACACGGATCAGTCGTCCTGTCCCCTTGGCAGAAAAACAGCCCCATAGCATGATGTTTCCACCCCCATGCTTCACAGTAGGTATGGTGTTCTTGGGATGCAACTCAGTATTCTTCTTCCTCCAAACACGACGAGTTGAGTTTATACCAAAAAGTTCTACTTTGGTTTCATCTGACCACATGACATTCTCCCAATCCTCTGCTGTATCATCCATGTGCTCTCTGGCAAACTTCAGACGGGCCTGGACATGCACTGGCTTCAGCAGCGGAACACGTCTGGCACTGCGGGATTTGATTCCCTGCCGTTGTAGTGTGTTACTGATGGTGACCTTTGTTACTTTGGTCCCAGCTCTCTGCAGGTCATTCACCAGGTCCCCCCGTGTGGTTCTGGGATCTTTGCTCACCGTTCTCATGATCATTTTGACCCCACGGGATGAGATCTTGCGTGGAGCCCCAGATCGAGGGAGATTATCAGTGGTCTTGTATGTCTTCCATTTTCTGATGATTGCTCCCACAGTTGATTTTTTCACACCAAGCTGCTTGCCTATTGTAGATTCACTCTTCCCAGTCTGGTGCAGGTCTACAATTCTTTTCCTGGTGTCCTTCGAAAGCTCTTTGGTCTTGGCCATGGCGGAGTTTGGAGTCTGACTGGTTGAGGCTGTGGACAGGTGTCTTTTATACAGATGATGAGGTCAAACAGGTGCCATTCATACAGGTAACGAGTGGGGGACAGAAAAGCTTCTTACAGAAGACGTTACAGGTCTGTGAGAGCCAGGGATTTTCCTTGTTTGAGGTGACCAAATACTTATTTTCCACCCTGATTTACGAATAAATTCTTTACAAATCCTACCATGTGAATTCATGGATTTTTTTTTCACATTCTGTCTCTCACAGTTGAAGTGTACCTCTGGTGCAAATTACTGACCTCTGTCATCATTTTAAGTGGGGGAACTTGCACAATCGGTGGCTGACTAAATACTTTTTTGCCCCACTGTAGCTGTGTAAACCTCAAATATCTGCTCAGTTTATCAAGACACCACATATTTTCAAAAGCGCTCCGACGTTTTCGGAGACGTCTGTTAGCCACTAGCTCGATAGCTAGCCGGGGGCTAGGCTAACTAGAGCCGTGAGAACACCGGACTCCCGGCTAATCGTTTTCAAACCCACCGCCGTCTTTCACTACTCAGGTTAAACATGATATATAAGTCACTTAGATAACTTAAAAATGTTATTGTTTGGCTTTTTTCAGTATTTTATTTGTTCCTGAGTAAATCGGTTTGGCTGAGATTAAAGTTATAGTTTTTACACAGCTGAATAAACATCAAGCAGACAGCTGATTATCAGAAGTGTGAGATGCTCGAGAATTTACTCCGGTGTCCTGTTATATTTTAGATAGCAAGGAGTTTATTAAACTTCACTGAAACAATCTGCAAATTTTATTAAAATTTAATAAACTATCATCTTGTCTTTATTTTTAGTTAGCACATACCTTAAACACTTAAAGCTGTAAGCTAATGATAGTTATATAAGAGCAGATGCTGCTGGTGCAATAAGCTGTATGTTTTACGTCCAATGGATGATGATCTGATTAGTCGACTATCAAAATAATCGTTTGTGGCAGCCCTAGTCTCATATAATTATAAAGTAATCAGAATTCTCTGTTTCAATAACTGTAAAATATTCAGAATGTACCTAAATGAACCATCAAAGTCAGAAGTTCATTCTCAGCTTTAAAACTGCACCAAACAACGTGGTCGACCTCCGTCATCACTGAGGCACAGCTTCCAGGATGTTAGGATTGTCTGGACGACGGAGCGTCGCGCTGACCTTCAGCGGGAGCTTCACGTGGTGGCCGGTCGATCGACCCACACTGTGTGAGGGAAAGTGTCAGCTTCTTGCTGTGGAGCCAATATAAATGTGTGACAGTGGGACGCATTTTACATGTTTAATAAAACTTATCGCCTGTACTCTGTAGGTGATGTAATAACAAATATTATAGTAAAAATTGAATGCCAGTGTTTACTAACATGCTTTGAGTTGAGAATACTCAGAGTGTTACAGACCTGCTGCTGTACATCGTTTACACTCGTCTGGTTTTGAGTTCACAGATGTTGTGGTGAACAAAAAACACTAAAGCTGTGAGCAACCCTGCACACCGAGGTTTGATGACTGAGGGCTAATCAGGGGAGTGAAAACATGACTTTTCAGAGGAGGTGAGTTTGTTTTTGTTATATTTAGTCTGCTTCAGTGTCCACACAGAAAACCTGCGAGACACTTGTGTGATTTAAACTCTGGTTGAATTAAATATTGATGGTTTTTGTTTTTGTGTCTCTACAGGTGATATAAAAAGCTACAGTCTACACTTTGGGATTGCTGAATATAAAACAAATGTTCCTTTTCTTTTGGCTTAAAATACCCAAAATGACTTCCTGCACTTGCTAAGATCATTGAGGAGGGACGAGCCATGATACATGTAAATAAATGTGCTATGTATGCCAGCAGCTTCTAGCTAAATTTCATGTTCCTTTATGATACTCAGGTAACAATAAGTGTAACATTTGGTTCATCAGCTGCTGTTAGCAGAGGAGCTAAAGCAGCGTTTTGGAGGTATTTCACACCTGCTACACAAACAGCTCCTGTCTGTCTCGTTCTGACTCTTACTGAGTTTGGAAAAACAATTTTGGGAATCTTTTTTTTCCACTTATTGTGAACTTGACTGATACATATTTCAGCCTCACACAAGATCTGTGTGAGGATTTGTGACCATAGCTGACAGCAGGATGCAGCACCAGTCCGTCTGCCTTTCAATATAAAGCCTTGAGGCAGCTGTTGTTATATAAACAGTTGCTATATGAGTAAAATTATATTGAACTGAACTGAATACATTGTTGTTGCTCCTTATTATTCTACAGAAATCTAACAATTGATTAAAACACCTTTTAAAGGGGTGAATTTGATGACTTTTGAATATTGATAGTTGTATTTATGTATTTAATTATTCAATATCATGTAATCCATCAGATATATCTCGTGAGCCTTTGAAATACCTTATTTAAAACCACTGGAGACTTTATTATGTCGTGTTCATAAGAAAGCAAACAGAATTATGAGACCAATCGTGTTGAAACGTGCGACGAATCAAAGCTGACATACAACATGCAGTTCTGTGTGTTTTGTGATATGTTGGGACCACAGAGTCAAAGAGAAAAACAAAGAACACGATTTCATGTCTCTTTCTGTCTTGTGGGAGCAGATCTCGCTTTATTTGTGGGACTTTGTGTTGAAGCTCGCTCTGATGAAGGGCCTGCTCAGAGTGATGCAGAAATAAATAGGCGCGACCGATGTAGGACTGTCTGTCGATTGATTTTCAGAGGCGATTCTTGTACCATCCTTGGCTCTCATATCATATCTGTCTCCGATGTCGGCCCCCAGATACCCATCAGAGATGAAAAACCCAGACAGAGTGCCATGTAATAGTGCTTTGAACCCAGGGCAGTGGGACTTTTCAATCAAAGCCCAGATGGAACGAATGCCCTTGCACACAGCAAAAAAGCGTCAGCATTACTTATCCTCTCACCAATGTTTCATGGCTTCTGGAATTGAAAAATAAATGAGCACGTTCTCGTTTTTTGTACTATCTCTTTAATATAAAATCACACGTTGCAGTGTGTGTGTGTGTGTGTCAAGAAGCGAGCGTTTGAAAAAACCTCTTTTTTTCTTTCTGTTTTTTTAAGAAACGCTCTGAAGTTCACCTTCATGACTGTCTTTGTAGTTTCACAGGAGACACTGAGTCATTGTTGAGTGTTATTATCACGTTCTGGCTCTGAAAGCTGCATCATTCACAGCAGCACTATTTGTGACAACAGAGAATATAAGAGCGATGTTCTCTGTGGGTGAATCTGACGTCTTCCTGCTCAAAATGCACCTCAGACACAATGTAACCACTTTTGATTAAATTGGCTAACAGCTTAAATCAAAGTTTGAGTGAGCGCCAACAAATTAAATGAACCTACAGTTAACGTGCATTTAAAGCCAACTAAATGACTTCTCCGTTATTCAGCGGGGAGGCCGCTGTAAGAAAATGGACGTGAAATAAGAAAGTACTGAATCATGGAAAGAACAAATTACTGAAGCAGTTCCTTCCAGTGAATCTGTGCACGAGTCTTTATTGGCCTAGATTGCAGCGCGCTCGGGGTGTGACGGTTCGGCCTCGCCTCATTCACCGCTGCAGCTTTTGAAGTCTTGTCAGGAATACTTGCCCCGTGTTTTGGCTGCATAGCGGTAAAATATTGCTCCGTCTCCCGGTGTCTTAACTTTCACAGACATTTGGAAGCAGGCAGCATTGCGTGCCCCCCGCCACCAGTCTAATGCGGGGCCATGTGGACGATTTTGTGGGAAATCTCTGAAATGGAAATTGGCTGAGAGGAAGCATCGTGTTTCTCTCTAAGAAGGAGTGCAGGAAAACAGGGAGGGTGGGCGAGGGGCAGCCCTGCTCGCTGCTCGAGGTCACAGAGATGTAATGATGGGCTCGGGATGAGCTGGGGTTTGCCGGAGGATTACCGTCTGTCGTTGGAGCTGGAGCGGCTCTCCAAGGCCAGTGTTTCAATCCCCACAGAGCAGATTTGCTTCCAGTGCCAATGTGGGAAGAGACGGGCAGCACGTGAGGCGCGCTGTGGCGAGCGGCGGCTTCACAGCAAAAGCTGGAGGCCAACAGAAAAAGCAAACAATGGGCTATTTTCATCTCGGGCTGTTGTATAAACTGTGACCTGAATTCATATTATCAGAAGTAGATACGTGATTAATATTTGATTATGACTCAGAGAAAATGCTTTAGCGTATAAACAAACTAATAATATTAAAAAAGATAATAATGAAGTGGAACCTGTGACATTAATTAGTGGGTCAATGATACAAACAGTTTCCTGAGTTGTCGTTATCGTGCACATGTAACCGAGAGGAAAACAGATGTGGGCGTTCACAGGACTGAAAACACTAAGTGTGACTTTCATCTGCTGTGCACCATCACGCAGACACAAGTAACTGAGCTTCTTCACTTTACAGAAGTTCATGATTGTATTTAAAATGTTTCTTTTAAGACTTAAAATAAGTTTCACAAACCAGAATGAGAATATGTTTATTTACAGTGTTACAAATGACAGAAATAAAATGTGAATAGAGAAGTGTAAACAAAATGAATGTAGACATTCACTATATTATATATAAACGAGCCCATCAGTAGTAATAATAATAATAATAATAATAATAATAATAATGGATTGGATTTATATAGCGCTTTTCAAGGCACCCAAGGCGCTTTACAATACCACTATTCAGTAATAATTACAAACGATGCTTTAATCACTGCAAGGCTGAAGTGATGTTTAGTGTGTTCGTGCTTGATTTTATCGCCCTGGACCGTCTGCCCGATGGCAGAAATTCAAACAATAAGAAAACAATCTTACGAGAATATTAATAAATAATAAATAATAGTCAGATGAATACTTTAAGGATATTAAGTACAGATAAATGTGCTCTCCTGTTGCCCATCATGTTACAGGATCATTTATTGTGTTTTACATTGAACTAAACCTGAGTACCTGCATGTTCCACTTCATCCTGGTCAAAGTGTCTGGACTGCTGAACACTTCCTCCGCTCCGTGGCTCAGATCTTGGCTTTACAGCAGAGTCCAGGCAGCTGTAAGCTGGAGGAGGATATGACATCAGCGGCAATGGCAATGCCAGTGCTAGCTATTTAGCTAACAATGTTTTGTCAGGCACTGGTGTTACACATGCTGCGGTGTTATTTAGTGTGTATCTGTGTTCAGCTGGCATGTTCATAATGGAAAAAAGATGCGTGGCTGGAGGCCTGACGGGTCGTAAAGGGAAACGAGGATCACGGTTAAAAGTCCTCTGACAAAGTTAATGCACGAGGAAGGAGGTCGTCTGCAGTGCACTGACGAATTCACACTAACTTTAAAATGCACACATTGGGAAACTCTCAAACAAAGACAAACACATTTACAGTATTTAAAATTACTTCTAAGTAAATGATTACTAAGTACAAACAAAGTGAATGAGCCAGTTTAAATTGTGCATTTTGAGACAGGATTTGAGTCCGTGTTGGGAATATTTGGTCTGAAGGAACGCCGCTGAAGGCTCCAGAGCTCATAGTAGGAAAACAGGAGAAAGGGACAGTGAGGTGGAGAGAAGACAACGACCTGAGGGTATTCCTGTTCAACAATCGATACGCATATTAAAAACGATAGTTTAATCATTTGTAGTTTATCATAAACAGGAACAAAGTGGAAGGTAACTATATTATTGGGACAGGAACTGCTTCTTCTTCACGTCTCACAGCGATGTCCGAAATATGTAAGTAAAGATGCGCCGTGCAGTCACGAGTCGTCTGTGAAGCTCTTTCACCTCCACAAACAGCCAAGACGTGGTTTGTGTTCAGTGTTGGAAGGTTACTTTTAAAATGTATTCCATTACAGATTACAGATTACATGCCCCAAAATGTATTCTGTAACGTATTCCGTTACGTTACTCAATGAGAGTAACGTATTCTGAATACTTTGGATTACTTAATATATTATCATGCTGTTTACAACTACATGAATGTACTATTGCTGTGATTTATTACTGTTACTGAAGGTCCGCGGCTCTGAACCGTAGTAAAGGGACCTCTGGCTAATACGGTGGGTTCTGTGTCGGCTCGTAGCTGAAAACTAGCTTTACTTTGTTGTCTGGGTCAACTTTGCTAGCAGAGACAGAGAGAGGCGTTGAAAGGCTGCTCCAACAGAACTTATTGTTTCGGAGGAAAACACGAACACGGTGTACAGTCGAGTCTTAATAGCTTACTTACAGCTGGGCTCGTCAGGCTCTCTTCTTGGCTGCAGTGGTTATTATTATATTTACATGCTTCCAGCTCCCGTTTCTGCTCGATGACAGCTCGTACTTTTCCTTTTTCTCCCTCCCTCGCTCACAGACACATAACGTGTATGGCAGTCCATTCTCCCTGCAGCACGGACTACACTGCCCATGATGCTACATTCTTTAGAGCTATACCTGTAGCATTCTGCCTGTTAGCTTAGCACAACAACAACAACAGGCGCTCTCTCACCCAGGAAACACGCAGAGAGAGAGCGTCGCCCTGTAACCATGGCAACCGTAACGCTGCCGCCTGGAACAACAGAACGTAGCTGTCAAACAAAACCCAAACAGTCCTGACCCGCCACAATATGAAACAGGGAAGTACCGCCGTGTAATCCATTTATTTCAACAAAGTAACTGTATTCTAAATACCACCTTTTTAAACGGTAACTGTAACGGAATACAGTTACTCATATTTTGTATTTTAAATACGTAACGGCGGTACATGTATTCCGTTACTGCCCAACACTGTTTGTGACACATGCAGCGAGGCCACAAACACAAAGGTAAAAACGATGATGAGTTTATGATGAGGGGACCTGAAGAGGAGGAGAGGGACAGGATGCTGATAGGGCCAGACAGGCATCGCTCACAGAGTCCAGGCAGTGTCCAGGTACACAGGTGTTGGTGACTGAATCATGGAAAGTAACTTACATCTAGGTTCAGGTTTTTGTGTTGATCTTTAAACAACAGGAATTTCCCTCATTCTTAAAACTACGGAAATTCTTTTACATGAATAAATATGGCTCTGAAACAAGTAATGAAATAAGGCTACAACAGATAATTGCATGAGCCTCCTGCTGATCCACACCACTTTTTAAAAACGTTTCCAAACATCACATTTTTGTACCGTATCAGATCAGTTCAGCTTAAACTTGGCATCAGATTTGAAATAAAATATCGCACATCACTAGTAATCAATGCTGGATGTAAACACAGTGTGAACAATGATGGCAGCTGTTGGTTGTTACATGTAGACAAGCTGGATGATGCCAGTGAGGTTTTATCACTGTTTCATTTGCAAAGGTTACAGTAGAAGCAGGATTTGATGTCCTGGAGGCAAAGACGGGGCAGTGGGTGACAAATAGAGCTCGCTGTCATCAGCATAACATTTATAGAAGATATGACAGAAGAAGGTAGCTCTCTGGGGACTGTGGTACTAACTAGACTTACAGTTTTTGAATTGAATGCAGCTTTAAAGCAGCGTAAAGGTGTAGCAGTGATTCCAGTTAGTCTGTCAAGAAGAACGTTCGTGTCAAAGGCAACACTCAGATCAAGCAGGTTAAAAAAGCAGAATCAGCAGGTTAGCCGAAGAGGTCATTTGTGATTTTAACCAAGACGATCAGGTACCAGATCAAACCCTAGCAGGGCCGCCTCCTGAAGTTGTCTGTGTGGGCGTGTCCGTCCATCTCTCCTGCCTTAGTTACCACCTTTCTTTTGTGCAGCTGACTCTCGTCAGTAATTAAAAGTATTTAAGCCCAGGGAAAGGTGAGCTCTGGGCCAGAGTGCCATTAGTGTGGTTACAGCTAGTGAGCTGAGTGTTTGGTATATTTGCAGTTAGTGAGCTGCTCTCTTTTTGACTTACTTTTTACTTTATTGACCAACGCTTGAATTTTGTTTGTTTTCCTTAAATGCTGATAGCGGCTTGTCCGTCTCTTTTAGTTGAGCTACTTTAATAAAACTATTTAATTTAACCCTTTTGCCTCCTTGACTCTTTTTCTTGACCTGGACACTTTTTGTTACTTCCCCCTCACCGCCTAGACCCCTCAGGGGCAGTGTGGGCAACTCCTCAGTAAGGAAAATCGCTATTGGCTGTCCTAAAAGTCGCTAGAAGTCGCTAAATGACTTCATCACCTAATTTGCATAATTGGTCATGCTAATGTAATTGTAACCTACGTTGTTGGAGAGAGAAATAACATCGTGGACGAGACATAAAGTGAGTAAAAAACGTCCTAAATGCATTTAGAATTTATTTAGAACTACAAATTAAATTTCTTTTAGCAATTAATGTTTTTTTTAATGTCACAATTCCAGCCCTGCTCCTTTACCCGGGCTTGGACCGGCAAAAGTGACCCGAAATAGGCACTCTGGTGGAGTTACTGTGTGTGTGTGTGTTTATAAGTAGTTTTAAACCTGATCCATAAAACAGCATAAGAGTAAAAGAAGAACTGACTGCGTTACAGCACCCGCTGCTTGTTGAGAGTAAAAGCGATATGCGCTTTCACGTCTTTTTTAGCGACTTTTTTTCTAAAAAAAAAAAAACCTCGCTAAATATAGCGAGGGGGAACGTAACACTATGTTGTAATAATTCACTCGAGGTTTTGGCTGTAAGAGATTCCTGCTTTTGAACAGATGTTGTTAGATGGTACCAAATATTCCAGTGTACCTGTGCGCTGCTGCTCCTGCAGTTCAGCTGCGACATAGACATCCCCACCCACATGGAGGTAGGGTGGGGTTAGTGTTTGGTCAGTGTCCACGTCGTTTCGTCTTTGCTGTCTGGAGCCCAAATGGAAAAGAATTTAACAGAAGAACTGCAATAAAACTGTGTAGACGTCATTAGAAAGATAATGTAATTGGTATGTAGCTAAAACGCTAACCCCAAACCTGATGTCCACCTTATTAAACATTCAGAGGAGACCCGTCCATCTCTCCGGCTGTGCTTAGAAGAACATCACAAAACAGACAGAAGCTGAAAATAAAAGTGAAGTTTCCTCGTGGTTATATGTCACCGCTGAAGCGATGTAGGTGAGCTGCCCCTTTAAGCTTACACGATCAGCTCTGCTGTAGCCCAACAGGCTCCTTATTTATTACAGTGTGTGGACAGTCCCCGAGGTAGCTGAACCTTTGACCACCGCACGGCGTCAGTGGGCTGAAGAGACAAGATGAAGAGGCAGTCAGCTCTCTATCAGCAATCTTCCTCACCTTTCCCCCTGAGCTCTCCTTAAAAATCTGGAAGCCATCATCGCTCCTTCATATCTCCCTCCGGCTAGATATGAAGTGAGCTCACATTATAAATATCTCCATTCTGTTTGATTGCCCTCCAAATAAGTCACACTGTTCAAACAAGCACAGAGCACTGCTCCGTTGCCTCCCATTGCCTGGCTTTGAGCTATTGACGCTGCAGCTGACGATTTATTATAGGCACCTTTCCCAAGTGACCGATAAGCATTGTGATGGATGCATGATTTTACTGTGCCAAAAGAGCTTTATCTCACTCCTCCAAGCTACTATCTCGAGCGGGCTGATGAGCTGTGCTTACTCTCTCTCCTCTGACTTTCTCTCCCCTTCTTGCATCCTTCAAATGGAAACCACAGTGAGCCTCATCCTCCAAAGAAGCCATTTCACCAGGAACAAATCTATTCTATTATTTACTGATTTCGTTATCTATGCACTTTGTGGCTTCTCGCATTCTTTCCGGTTTATGTGCTTGTGTTTATGTGCGCGCTTGTCAGCCCCTGTATAGAAGGCGTGGATACCGATGAGTTGACAAGCATATGCATATGTGCATGTGGCGGCGTTCAAGCCGAGCAGAAAACCGCGTCCTGTCCTTGATGCTGTTTCCACATTGTCTTTCTCTGCTCTGGATGCAATATCCAGCTATTTAGAAAACACAACTATCAATCATCTCAATTACTGCTGGCAAACTTCAAAGCGCTTTTGACTTGCTGCTCATTTTCTTTCTATTAGTAACACTCAAGTGGGCAGAAATACAAAAGAGCAGAAATGACAAAAAGACGTGCGTCTGTGTGGCTCTGTGGTGCGACGCAAGTGACAAGAAATGTCTTCACTTTTAGGCTGAAAGGTTCAACATCTGTTCCAGCTGGTTTTGTGTTAAATGTCACATGCATCTATTTATTAATTCAAACTCATTGGATCTGTGCGTGTGAGACAAAAGGATGCTCGGGGCAGAAATGTTTATTTATCTACAAAACAGGTCAGCGATCTTTGCTGTTCATGTTCAGGGTGATAGTATATGTATATGCTCATTTATAGCTCATTACATAGGGCTGTGAATACGACCAAAATCTCATATCCCGATATAAAACATCTATCGTCCGGTAACGATATAAATCACAAAAATGTAACATTTTCTGTAAATTCTGTGAATCTCAGCAGCTCGACTTGTGTGAAGTGTTTCCAGCTGGGCGTCCTTTACCTGGAGTCGAGTGTTTTACCCGATGCATTAAACCAGCGGTCCCCAACCCCCGGGCCTCGGACCGGTAGCGGGCCGTGAGTCGTTTTGTACCGGGCCGCGAGAGTTGAGGCTCAGGTGTGAAATGTTTGGTTTTCAGGGTTTTTATCGGTTTTCAGCGTTATTTTGTTATCGTTTTTATCGTTTACTCTGTTTTCCTGGGTCTTTTCACGTGTGTTATGAATAAATCTTCTTTTTTTCTGTAATGGTACTAGTTTTATTTTGTTGTATTTATCCGCGACACGTTAAAGGCCGGTCCGTGAAAATATTGGTTGAAGTTGGAGACCGCTGCCTTAAACGATACATTTTTAGACATAAGTTGTAACGGCGCCGTTTTCTTTGTGAGTATTTATTCCACGGCGTGCTGCGGGGAAAAACCTGTTCTAACGTTTGAGTCTAAGGTCTATCTTTTAGCACCTGGCGGCTCTTTTTTACTTCTCATCCATAAATAATCTGCTCTTTCACGTGATTCAGTTTATTTTGAAAAGTCTCACAGGATCCTGAGCTTTATTGTGAAAGGTTTGTGTGGAAAATAAACAAGCGGACACGCGATGCTGTTACCATCGTTGTTGCTAACGACAACGCATAAAAACAGGCGCTTGTCCGTCAGTAGTGTGGTTATATTAAATATAAGAGAAAGAGAACTTAATAATAACTACAGTGACATCAAAACCATGAAAAAATGTTGCCGTAAAGTTTATTTTATGACACCACGAAACAAACGATAGCGTAAAATGAAACAATAGATGTTTTTATATCGTCATCAGATATACATCGTTATATCGAACAGCCCTATCATTACATAACATTTGATGTTTAGTGTTTAATTAGGAACACCACACACGACACAGCAGCAGTTTATGTTAAAACTCAGACTCTAGTTCAGCCAAATTTAGTAACTGTGATGGACATAAATGTAAATTTGCCGTCTACATTAGAGAGATCTCTTTGTGTCCGATGTCCGACTGCGTGGACGGTCAAATATAAATATAAATATACTATAAATATGGCAGATGAAAATATATACTTTTATAAATATACTTTTATGTAAGAAGTAAATCTCATTTCAATGCTGCTCACCCAGGACTGGGTCACGGGCAAAGAAGCCCAGACCTCCCTCTCCACAGCCACCTCGTCCTGCTCATTTGAGGGAATGCTGGAGCGTTCCCAGGTGAGATGAGTGATGTAATCTCTCCAGCATGTGCCGGGTTTACCTGAGGGCATAAATGCAAAAGCCACAAGTGCAAAATAGTGTCAAAAAAGAAGATTTTAAAGGGCAATACCAAGGAGCATGGACCAAAATGTCTCTGGATGCAGCTCAACAGAACTACATCCAGTCTGAGTCACAAAGTGTGACTGGAGCAGCAGACAGGCTGTAAACACGACGCAGTCTACCAAAGTAACACCAGGACGTCTACGCCGTGGAGTTCCCAGACTTGGATTTAGACAAGTCCAGATGACTTGTATTATCTTTAAAATAAGCTCTATATACACTGAATGAAATACCTTATTTAAAAAAACCCAACATTTCAGTTTACTGCTTTTTAACAAACTTGATCATCTTTTGCAGCAAAACTCACTGAGGCCACATCTTTGGACGTGGCACAGGAAGTGGAAGCAAAATCACTGAAGACGCAGCTGGAAACATTACAAAGGATGAAACGTGAATTCAAAGCAAAACACAGAACAAACTAATCAGCAGCAAGCACACAGAACAACCGCATCCAGTCACGGCGAACGACAGCAATCTTTGTTTGCTAAACAACAAGAGGATAAGCAATAAACAGAAGACATTCCAGCAGAGCGGCACCAGTGACTCCAAAACGTATAAAATTACCATGAAAACAAGTGAAATACCAAAAATGAACAAATAAAAAACATATAGCGTTTTGCTGTCATATTAAGTTCAGAAGCCGAGAAGTGCAGAAGCTCCTGACAAGAGTCTGAACAGTCATTGACCTGTTTGAATGTCACATGATCTGATTCACATCTTCTCAGTGGCTGCTGCAGCCGAGGTGCCAACAAGCTTCACTTTGGGAAAGGAAAACCTGACTGTAAGAGCCAATTAAAGGTTAATTTTATTGGTACTTGTAAAATGATTAGAGGAGAAATACACGTTTGATGTTAAGAATATAATTTCTAGTTAATTTCAAAATACTGTTTTGTTAAAGGTATAGAATATAGAAGTGCGACGTTCTAATGCGCTTTTTGGGCTTCCGGCACACTGTAATTATGTAGTTGGGGCGTCAGATAAGCTGGAAGCAACACAGTTTTTTGACCGAGTCTTGCCATGTAAATTAAAAGTTTCAATAAACATCTTTTTTGCAAGAAAAGTACCTGGACTTGCTCGCGTTTCAAATGCATGTTGCCGGACTGACTCCTAAAGGTGGTACAGAAGAGTGAAATAGAGACGGAGTGCCGCCACTACACTGACCGTTGAGTCGATTGTGAGGTGATGTAAAGATGAATGAATTATTGCACAGGTTATTGCACGCTGTCAACTGGTCTGTAGTGTATAATTTGTCGATATCTGACAAGTACGCCAACCACAGGAACAACGGGGAAGGGAGGAGCAGGGAACGTGCAGCTGATTGACCCGGAACTTATACAGGGTTGATTCCCGCCACAATAAAGGGACTGGTGGAAGTGGGGTCAGAAGTTACCGTGGTTACAGATTCATCAAACCAAAGCATCAATGCACTGAAAGCTTTAACGTTACATACATCAAAACAGGGCTTTTCATCTAACGTCTGTGTGCTGTGTTTGTGAGCAGGCGCATGGCGACAGTGGGAAGGAAAAACTCCCTTTTAACAGGAAAAAGCCTTCAGCAGAAGCAGGCTTGCAGAGGCATCAGCCAAGGAGACACTGTGGGAGCCAGAATTCCCACTTCACTATGATTAATATTCACAGCTTCAAGATCACCAGCAAGTTATTGGGGATTTATCCTCTGTGGGAAAAAGAAAACGAGATTTCCACCTAAATGTCTCAGATATTTCCACTGATTGTCCAAGAAACGCTGCTAGCAGACTAACCCACTGGCACAGCTACTGTCAAGCACATGAAAAACGTCAGATTTCATTCATTTTTGATGGACGTTACTGTACCCGCAGCAGTCGTCCCAGAAAAAGTAGAAAAACATGATGTGATCAAGGGTCCATATTTACCGCTGAGACTTTTCAATTAGGCCTGTTTGAAGAGAGATTCTGTTTTCGGGTTGCTTCAGTTATCTGAGGCCTGTATTTAGTGGGGCCCCCTGCAACGTAATCCACCCACGCTTGTACACAATGAATTTAGCCTTGCATTCAGCTGTATTTGGCAGACGCTGCTTCCCAGCATGGAGGCACAAACAATCCGGATCCGCCGCATCACTCACCTCGTCTTCTGTCCTCTCCTTCCTCTCTGTGGTATTAAGTATCACTTGCCGCTATTCCAACGCTGTCAAACTCAATTTCAAAGTTTTTCATCTGCCAAATCCAGCTGCATTTTCCGGCTCACGTTGGTGATCACGCTGCGGTCGAGGGGGAAACGGAGCCAGGAAGAAGTCAGCGTGATTGGCGAATCACAGCGATGTCAGTGTAGCATTTCAAAGCCGGCTATCGTTCCCAAAAACACAGCAGCTCCTGCTTTTTTGGCTGCCGCCGCACACGCGGGACTCAATAAAATTTCTTAATTAAGGGAATGCATCTCGAACACACAGAGCGCGCTTAGTTTGTGATGTGTTTACTAAGATTAAACTTGTGGATTTAGATTTGTTTTCATACATTCTCATTTCCTGTCATCATCCATTCGTCACAAAGGGAAGCCGAGTGCTTTCCTAACACTCTGGGAGTGAGTTCATGTCAGTGCCCTGACTGCTCTTCAAATTTGCCACTACTGGAAAATGTAATATACTCGCCGTGGCTGCTAATCAAAGCAAGCTGAGCGAGAAATATGTGTGTAATTTATGACATGTTAAATTTGGCTGGGCTGCTTCCCTCACTCTGTTCCTTTGCATCTCCACCCTGAAATAAATTTCCTTTGGGCAGAGCACACAGCGTGGCCTGCAGATTTCTAACCATGGGAAACAGTGTTGTTGTAACGATAAGAATGCGTGAGGCACTTTAGGCCATATTACCCCTCCTGCTTCTAACCACTGGCTGTTTATTTACCTTGGAGATGAATGCAGCGAGACTCCCTCTGGCCCGAGCCCGAGCTCGCCGTACTCGGGCTGCAGACCCGCTTTCTAAATACAAAGAGCAAAACTGAAGCGAGCTACCTTTATTAAATATACTTTATTGTGGTTGCTCGCTCTTCTGTTGCACAGCCATTCTCCCTCGATCCTTCGGCGTGCGTCTTTGCCAATGATAATTACAGTTATACACACTCAGTGGACGCGCATGCCTCATTGAAACCGATGAAATCAATATCTTAAATATGCTGTTTTTCCAAATGATGAAACATCTCATTGCATTAAAAAGCAGAGCAATTACACCGCGCTCGATAGCTCTTTAACAATATCTATTCGAGCTTTGCAAAACTAATAAGGAAGCAAGAAAAACATACTTCTGTTTGTTTTCTTCGATTTACCCATCGAAAGCTTTTCCACCTGTCGCGCTGTCGACGCCTTTCATCGACATCGTGTTTGGTTGATAAAATGAATCTTGTCAGTTCAGCAGCAGGGATGCGGCCACTCGCTTACTGTCAGTACAATTTAAAATATCTGCTAACTGCTTTATCTTCCTCATAAATAGTTTATAAAGCCAAAATAAACAGAAAGATTTCTGCCTGCAGTTTGAGCTTTAAACAGGATCTTGTGTGCTCACTTCAGAAAGTATGTTTATGTTTCTACAAAAGTAGCTTTGCATGATTCACTGTTCAAAATAAGCCTTCTTGATCTTATCCTGGAAGATGGTACGGCCCCTTAGTCCTCACAGAGGCTCTGTAAGACAGCTTTCTTCTGATTGGTTGCCCCTCAAAAACAGACGATTTGAGCAGCAGATGGGAGGATTGATACTATACGGAGTAAATACGAGGCCAGTATTGCCAATACTAATGATATTTTTAACCTATAAAGCCAGCTGTTGTAATCAGAGATGGGCGCGTTACTGTAATCCGATTACTTTTTTCAGGTAACGAGTAAAGTAAGGGATTACTATTGCAAAAACGGTAATTAGATTACCGTTACTTTCCCGTAGGAACGCTGCGTTACTGCGTTACTAAAACCGTGATTTTTTTGCGAGAATGTCTCATGACAGTGACGTAAGCGAGTGCGACGTTCGTGACAACAGCTGTGTGCAGATCAACAATGGATCATATATCGAGTGCAGAGAGAGTATGAGCGTGCAGCGTTTAAAGCGTGGAAGTACTGACCTTACTTTGAGTTTGATTCCATAAAAAGTGACAAAAACATTAGTGTCCGTTGTGCGTGGGAAGAAAACTTCTTTTTACAGCGAAAAAACCCCTAAACTTCCAAACAAGCACCGAGTAGCTACGACGTAATGGGAAACTCACAGAGAAACTCGCGGATTCTTCCACTGACCGCTGCACACCTGCACCAGGGTAACCCTCCGCCTACCCCACTCCTGCTTTACAGGTGAAAATAGAGCAACAGGACCGCTAGTCTTTGACTTTATTTATTTTCTGCTGTGTTTTACTTGCATCTATTTGAAAGACTGAGTGTAAACACACAAAATATTTTATTTTATGTGCTGGAATGTGCAGAAAATAGGTTTAAATGTTAAACTAATTTCTTCCAGTCAGAGAATGTTGCAGATAATTAAATGTTTGCTTGATGCATAAAGTTAAAAGATTAAAACTAATAAAACAAGTTTTAAAAAGAGACTTTTCCATTTGATTACATTTTGTATGATGATTATGCAGAAAAAGTAGAATTGGGCTGAAAGATCTATCACTTTATCACCTATTCAGGTTGTAAATCGTGTTTTTAAAAAGTAACTAAGTAATTAATTACTTTTGAAAATAAGTAATCAGTAAAGTAACGGGATTACTTTTTGGGGGAAGTAATCAGTAATTAGTTACTGATTACTTTTTTCAAGTAACTTGACCAACACTGTTCATGACTTATGAGATCAATCATCATCGATCTGCAAATTCTGAGCACATCTTAACGACCACTGTGATGTTTACTGTCAACAACAACAATAATAATAATAATAATAATAATAATAATAATAATAATAAAGGCCTTTCAGCTTCTCAGTATTTTGATTCACTGGAATCTAAATGTGCGTCTCTCTAATCTGCTTTGGCTCAATTTCTGTTGTTTAAATGTGCCGTAGGCTATAAATAGATATACACAAAAAGGGTCAGACATTTTTCATAGAGCATGTTTGATGTATATTTACCTCAAAAAAATATTTAACACAAGTCAGTGGGCTATATACTGAGGATAGAAAAGTATTGATCCTACTGCACTTGCATCAATCCAATACCAATACAAGCGATCGATCCACGTCTAGTGGATACAGTCAAAGCTGTGTGTCAGAGATAGCTGACCACCCTCACTGACATCATAAAGAGCCAAGACTAGAAAAGAACTCTTGAAACAGAACATTTCGAGCAGCCTGAAGCCTGAGACTTTAGTTTGACTACCTAAAAAGTTTTTGAACCCCCCCCAAAAAAAAGAATAAAGAGAAAACTCCAACAGACTCCATTCTCTGTAACGTTGGTCATGTTTAATGTGACAGCACATACAAGATAGGCAGTAACTGAACAACAAAACTTCTTCTATACACATTTCCTTTGTGTGTTTCCATATTTCCATAGTTCTTAAATGAAGTGTAGAAAATGCAGAAATGTCAGGAGAATCACTGCTTCTGCAGAAAGTGTCCTTTGTTACCGACTTGATGTGACAAATAGGTCAGTTGCAGTGGTGCAGATGCATCATGCATTTCAGAACATTTCCAATAGATTGTCAAGGTTTGGGATTATATAACACCGTACAGAAGATATGTGAGTGACCCTTAAAGCAGACTTACTGCACTCATTTCCAGAGCCTGTTCTTCACTCCTGCAGTCCAACGTTGTGCGATTATTTTGTGATTCACAATTCAAAATAATCCTTGTTGCTCTCATCCTGGGCCTTGGCTCCGCTCTGTCGATTGGCTGCCCCTTGCAAACAGAAGGTTTGAACAGCATGTGGGTGTGGCATGCTTGTGGTCTAGGCTATATGCTACGCATGCTCCGACCTCATTGGTTGAAACTATTATTTTATTATGCAAGCATCCAGCTTTGCAGCAGCATCTACACATGACAGACGAGATGACGTGGAAGCTGATGAGGTCGTCTTTAAACATGATGAGAAGAGTATGTGTGCAAGAGATAACTGGTGAAAGTTAACAAAGGCTTACCAGCGAGTATTAACGGGGTTGTTTCTCACGGAGTGACGTCACACGTGGTTAAACGCACACGCAAAGAGAAAGACGGACAATCCCTTCATGATACACGGCACAGGCCGAGCTTCATTTTAAGCCTTTACCCACTCGAGTGTGTCGGCATGCATACAGTGTTTGTGAGCATCTTGTGCGTTAAACATGTGGGGTGTGATTGCTGCTCGGGCTCTGCGAGATAAACAGGACATGCTCCGAGGAGTGGGACGGCGGCCAGTAGACACAGCTGAGGAGGCAGCTGTGAGGAGGAGAAGTGGGAGGGGGAGTTGTGGAGTAGAGGGGAGGGGGGAGAAAGAGGCAGGGAAGGAGGGAGAGCAGCAAACTGTGGAGGGCAAAGTGCCCTGACAGCCGCAGGGGTCGCAGAGCGGGACCTCTCCAGGCTTGACAGATGGACAGACGGGGCTATGCCCCACTGGCCGTCTCTGGCTCTCAGCACAGACGTGCACCCGCAAGAGCGCACGCAAACATCGATGTAAGCATGAAGAAATGTCAAACGCTCACAGACAGAAAACACAGGGCAGTCTGGGTACAGATGAATCCTTTCTAAGCCTATTTAGGAATTAACACCTCTCATTTGTTTGAAATCAGCCTGTGCCGAGGAACGCTCACCGAGTGCTGTTGTAGGGATTTGTCAGAGGGGCGGTGGGATAAAGGCAGTCTAGAGTCCAGAGGTTTTATTTCTTGAATTCAGGACAGTGCCCAAAGCTGCAGGGAGTAGCTGAGCATTGACTTGTTTGTAGATGAGTTAGCCTTTGCTTTTCACCCACGTGGGACTCAGAGGACAGTACTGGCCAAGATTTGAGACGTGCAGTGAAGCTTGTGGAGGCAGGGAAGTGATGGAGGGAGAATTCAATCAGAGTTGACCATCTGCCAGATCGCTTGTAACGCCAAAGGTGTTATTCCTCCGCGCAGTGTATCCAGAGCAGGTTGAGCGTGGCACACGTGGCAGGAAGCTGCAGGTTTAACCTCAGCTGCACCATGACGTGCATGTTTTAGGAAATGTGATACAAACACAGCACGTTTTTACATATTTGTGTTTCGCTGTTGCACCGTTTGGCTTGATGAGCAATTATTTACAAAACGTGTAAATACGTACACCGTGCCCCGAACTGCTCATCAACTCCAAAATTCCTATAGAGATTGAAAATGTGACGTCATTCAAGGGTAAAACCGCAAAGAATTCTGGGAACTCGTGGCAAGCGGTACTAGCGCACGCAGGCTTTCAATTGAAATCAGTTACACAGCGATAAAAAGAAACAAAAAACTGTCAAGAAGCGGTTGTATTATTAACTGCAATAGCCGGTCGCATGACAGCCACGGGAAGCCGACGGGTAAAGAGATCGTTTTTTTTATCGGATTATGTCGTTGAAGAGAAATTATTCGAGCCATGTTTCCGAAGTAAAAAGAGGCAACGGATGGCCTGGATTGCAGCCATTCAAAGACTAAATATAACGTCCCAGAACATCCAGCTCACATGTTAGTCTGCTCCAAGCATTTCCACAAAGGTCAGTGTTTTGTAGTAGTTAATACGTCATTTTTCATAACATAATTGGTGATATAGGTTACAAGCAAGTCTGGCGCTGAACAGAAATTGTGGCGCTATGCTATCACTAATTGCCCAGTACGATTACAGCGTACAATATTATTGTCACTGCTACATTTCTGTAATGCGAACCAGAAATTATTTCCACTACTAATTAATTACCGTTGAGCTCAAAGGTCCTATTAATAAACGGTTAACGAATGTGTATTTATGAAGACGATTTGTGAGACTGGTAAACTTATGATACGTACGATGGTCTGTCGTTCTACACGGTGCATTTCAAGGTCCTGTACCCATCCGTCGTTAAACTGTACCTGGGCTTGTTGCAGTGACCTGAAGTTACTAAACTTCACGAGTATATGCACTCACTCCAAGAACGTATAATTATAAATATGAGCGTGGTGAAAGTTGGGCAGCACGCTAACGTATTTTGTCCACTCTGTGGGCTCGTAAGGGTCTGACCCTTTCACTCCTTTGATTTTTTTCCTCGTATCTTTTCTTTGCCTTTTCATCAAGTCTGTCTTTGTACGGACCGGCATTGTTCTCCTTCGTTTTGTACATACCTTTTTTGGGGGGCAAAGAAAAAGCAAGAAGGTATTGGAACTGGAGAATGAACGTTTTGCGGTGCTGCAAATGCTTGCATTTGATGCGGTACTTGGATTGTTTTGCCACGAGTTACCGGCATGCAATGCGCGAAAGTCACGTGGTCTGTCAATCTCTATTCGTTCACTTTTCATTGTGAGCTTTCGCAGCTGGTTCTAATAGTCTCAGACGTTACGCACGGCGCTAAGGCAGAATTATCGAAAGAATTATGTGAAAGTTTAGTTGTTCCAGAGATTTGGAGATTTGGAGTTATACCAGTGGCCCTCTGACCGCCCGGTGGCACCAGTGTCCGGCAGCCTCGCCTCTGTCAGTGCGCCCCAGGGCGGCTGTGGCTACAATGTAGCTGCCATCACCAGTGTGTGTGTGTGTGTGTGAATGGGTGCATGACTGGATGTGTAAAGCGCTATATAAATACAGGCCATTTATACATGGCAATGTGATAAGATAAACAAGACTAAAAGGGTTTCACCATAGCCGAGGTTTCGTTCCATTGTTTGGATTCACTTACAATAACACCGGCAATCAAGATAAGCGGTCGCACAACGTTGGTTATCAGCTGGATGAGCCAACCCAGGGTCTCCCCTGCGTCTTTACAGATAAGAGGTGGTGCTGGCAGCATTTAACCGATCCTAATATTTGAAAGTTTACTGGCAAGAGAACCAAACAGTTTTAAAAACATGTCGTATAAAAAATGTGAACATGTCGAATATACAATACAGACTGAAAGCGATGCAAAGAACGGCTGCGAGTGTGTGTGGGAGGAGAAGCACAGTACAGTCGTTTCAGTAATAAAAGTGCTGTGTGAACAGGTTTAGGACTGTTTTAGTGAGTAAAACTGCAGAAGATCTACTATGTAAATGAAGTCTAAGAACAGGTTCTATCAGGTATGCTGTGGCCGGCACAGCTGGACCAGAAGTCGGCCTCAGGAACACGAGCAAAGAAACTAAGATGGTTATTAAACTAAAACAAAGTACAAAATACCAGGAGAAAGTAAATCACACAAAACCTGAGGGGAAAATACTGCAAAGGACACAACAAAGAACAAAGAGAGACAATATAAACACACCAGGTAATTAGGGAGGTGGAAACACCAGGAACGAGGGACTACCAAAATAAAACAGGAAGTGACAAACACCAAGACCAGGACTAAGACATGTGAACCTGACAGAGTGGCAGGAGACAAGCAAACATGGAGACATGAGTGACTGCAACGAAAAAAGAGGACAAATGGAAACAAGAGGAAGATAACAAACAAGAAACCATGAACAGAAATATAGAGACGTTCAGGATAAAGAAACAGAAGAAACAAAACCCCCAAACTCAGGAGGAAGGGAAGACATGAGCAAAAGGCCATCTGCTCGTCCACTGAGCTAAAGTTTTCTGTTTCTACAATGTCGAGGTGTTTAATGGTCTGAGAGCGAGATTACAGGCAAATTTGCTACAAGGTCAGCAAATACAAATAGAAAGCCACATGTTAATACAGAACAATAAAGTTGTTTAACAAATCAAAGAATTAAGTTGCATCTAATAATTTATATTTCTTACTGATCATCAGTGAAATGCAAACACTTCAGACGACGCTGTTTAAAAAGCTTTCGATCCTCCTGCTGTCGGCGCACAGAGATCGTCCAGGATGGAGACGCTGTTTTCTGCAGACTGGAGTAAGCAGCGCTACCTGTTCAGCTCTAATCGGCAGATTGTGCTGTGAGACACGGCAAACCTCGGAGTTGGACAAGCTGTGAAACCTCTGTAGGGTCCAGGTATCACCTCATGCTACACGTAGTGACTCTGATCCTGGACGAGTGAAGAACCGGTCAGAAAAAATGCTCAATGTTTTTGGTGGACCTGAGAACACAACAACAACAAAATGTTTTCTTTGATGTGGTTTCCTGTTTCTAAAACGTTTAAATGTTGCGAGGATTTCTGTTTGTGTTGTTTTTTATGTTACGTTTTTTGTGTTTTCTGTTTCGCTTCGATGTTGTTTTTCTGAAATGTTTACGTTTCGAGGTTTTGATCTGTTACTTTCTGAATTGTCGGTGTGACTTTGAAAATGTGTTTTTGTAGTTTTGGTTCTCGTGTTTCTTCTTTTTTGCGTCTTTGTGCGGCCGTATCGTTTAGCTGTCCAGACTGCGCATTTACCTCGACCCCGGGAAACAAGACAGCATCGCGCTGCGGGTTGTGATGGCTGAAGCAGATCCAGAACAAAGCAGCGGCGCCACAGCGTGTTTCAGAAGTGTTCAAGAAGTGGCTCTCTGGTCCCCGTCGCTTACGATAGCGTCTGGTCTATTTTTGACAGAAGCTAAATCAAAGTGCACACAGAAGATAAAGAGAGCATTTCCAAAACAAAAGCCGTGTGCAGACTAAACGCTCCACTTCTGACATGCTCCGAGTTATTTTGCAACAACGCAAAGGATGAAACAAAACTGCACTGGAGGAGTGACGTCACAGATGCACCGGGTTAGATCTGCTCTCTTAGCACAGACAGCTGTTTATTGTGTAAAACGAGCTCACAGCAGAGAAACACACAGCAGTCGTACATATGTATACATCCATCTGGATTGGGGCTACAGGTGCAGCAGTCTAAGCAGAGACCCCCCCTCCCTCCTCCCTGGCCACCTCCTCCATACTCTTCAAGCCAACTCTCCAGCGTGTCTGTACACAAAACTAACGCACAAGGACACTGCGGATAGTCAGTCCAGTCATCATGGTTCATGTGTCAGATTTCTTCCACACATGAATCCCAAAACACTGCAAATGCAGCCGTCCTGTGGAGGAGTGATAGCAGGAGACATGACTGCAGCCATCACAGTTCACTGGGCTTCTATCAAGGACCAGGAGGGGGGAGGGGAGGGGGGGGGCGCTGCTTGATGATTGGTGGTTAGTGTGAGACTAGTTTATCTGTCCGATATCACACCAGCCAGCGATACTTGGAGCTACTGTCATCATAGATACGTTTAAGTCGATCATTTACTAAATTAAAGTCCTGATGTACGCTGACCAAAATGACTGTCAGTGTAAACAACTGTCTGTATATTATCATCTTCATCTTCATCATCATCATCGTCGTAAGTAAAACTTTATTTATATAGCACCTTTCAAGATAAAAATCACAAAGTGCTTCACAGAAGCTGAAACCTAAAAATAAAAATCAACAATAAACAAGTTTAAAAAGATGAGTTTTATGAGTTTTTAGCTGTTTTTGAAAAGCGACCACTGAGTCCACAGATCTCAGCTCAAAGGGAGAGACTTCCACAATCTGGGGCCACAGTCACAAAAGCTTTGTCGCCTTTTGTTTTCAGCCTCGTGTGTTGGACAGCAAGCAAGCCCTGGTCACATGACCTCAGGGACCTGCTGGGAATGTATGGATGTAAAAGTTCACTTATATATGTTGGTGCTTGTCCATGCAGAGCCCTGAAAGTCAAGGTCAAAACCTTAAACTGGATTCTGAATTTAACGGGGAGCCAGTGCAGCTGGATCAGCAGGGGTGTGACATGGGAGGACTTGGAGGACTTGGTCAGAAGCTTTGCAGCAGCGTTCTGAGCAACTTGCAGACGCTCCAAAGAGGCTTTACATGAACAAGTAAACAAAGAGTTACAATAGTCCAGACGAGATGAAACAAATGCATGAATAACAATTTTAATTCGGAGCGCGATACAACGGGACTCAGCTTAGCAATGTTTCTCAAGTGATAAAAACAGGAGCGAACCAAAGATTTTACATGAGCATCCAAAGTCTGACTTTGGACGCCCGTTTATTATTTGCACTTTAAAAACAGTGCTGTCTGTATATAAGTGACTCAAATTTTATTCTGTTTAGTTCAGTTCAGTTTTATTTACACAGCACCAAATCACACCAACAGTTGGCTCAAGGTGCTTCATACTGTAAGGTCCCCAACCTTTCTGTGCCACCGGTTATGTCTGACAGTATTTTTTACAGACCGGCCTTTTAGGTGTCGTGGATAAATACAAGAAAATAAAACCAGTACCAAACAAAAATACGATTTATGCATAACACAGGAAAAGACCCGGGGAAACTGAGTTAACGATAAAAACTGATACAAACCCTGAAACTATAATTTCACACCCAAGCCTCAACTCTCGCGGCCCGGTACCAAACAACTCAGGGGTACCGGTCCATGGAGAGGGTTGCTGTAAGGTAAAGACCCTACAATAGTACAGAGAAAACAGAGAAAAGCCCAACTATCATATGGCCCTCTGTGATCATGTGCTTTGGCGACAGCGGGGAGGAAAAACTCTCTTCTAACAGGAAGAAAACTCCAGCAGAACCAGGCTCAGGGAGGGGCGGGGCCATCTGCAATCGAACTTAAAATGTATAATAAATAAATGAAGCTACACCAGAACAAAAGCAGGAAGCCAGCAGAGCATCACATGTGAAATGAAGACACGAGTGAAGTAAACTGGCAATAATGAGAGGAAGGAAATAAAACACGGGTAACTTTAAATTAGAGCAGGACAGAAAGTGAAAGAAGAAAACCTCCAATCTGAGCTGATCAATCGTGTCTTCAGTGACGCTTCATTTCGGGATCAATAAATAACTTGAGGAAAAATCTTTTTTCTTTCCCTCTCTGCATTTAATCCCCTTAAACGCGACAGGAAGAAGCTCCGGCAACCCAGTTTACAAATGCATGTTTCCACCTCTGCTGTCTGTTTAGTACAAATGATGCATAAAAATAGCGCTCAGATGTATAAAGAGCAGTAAATGCAGCATTGAAAGGAAAGCTGCGCTCGCTTCCATGGAGCATTCATGGAGTGGAATTAAAGCGAGAGAGAGAGAGAGAGGAGGGAAAAGGCTGCGAGGCTGAAGGGTGGAAGATGAAAAAGAAGGCGGAGTAGGAGGAGATGGAGAAAGAGGAGGTGTGGAGTGATACCATTTAAATTGATTCCACGACCTGGGGGCCTGCATCCTGTCACGCTTTCTTACAGTCTTCTGCCGGGGAGCTCTCTGAGTGAGGCCCGCGAGGCTTCTCCTTCCTTAGGCAGGCATGTTCATCCCAGGGTGCTTCACAGCCCCTTCCCTGGCCGTCCCCTCCCACTCTCTTATCTTCCACGCTGTCACACGTACTCAGCTAGCTCACAGAAACGCTGGGTTTCCTCCCATCTCTTCTCTTTATCCTTCCATCTCTTGCCCTTCCCTAGCCTCGTCATCTCAGTGTGCACTTCCCTTCACATCTCTCCCACTTTTTACTTATTTTCCCCCCACTCTCTTTTCACTTTCTGTTAATGACTTCTCGGCCACGTCTCACATCTTCTCCTCTCTTCAGCCTCCCTTCCTTTCCCAGCTATCTTTATTCTTCCTCCTCGCCATATGTCCTCTCTCTCTCTGACTCGAGTGCCATTTGATGAGACCTGGATTGAGAGCGGCGGAGTATCGGTGTGCTGCAGCAGTGCACCCAGGAGAGGATGTCAGGGAAAGAGACAGGCCATCTTCACATTAAATATCATCTGACACCTAATCTGCTGCACCACTTGGCCAGGACTCTGCAGTCTATTCACACCTACAGTGATCCCTCCTTCACTGATGAGGATGTGCACATCCTGCACGGGGAGGACGCTGGTTTGAGCGCGGTGTCAAGGACGCCTTTACATGCAGGGAAAGACCCTCTCTGAATGGAGGAGGGGCTACAATGCTGTGATCAACAGAATCAACTTTTTGGAATTTACTTACCTGGATGGTTGAGCGTGCATCAAGACATGCAAATAACTCACCAACACCTTTGGGAAGCCATGTTGAAAAATACTACAAAACATTTTGTGCGGTATGAAGTAACAGCTTTGTTTCCCCATCCTTTAAACCATACGATACATATTATTGGCAGCCGAGGAAACTAAAGCAGGACTCACAAACGAAGGAATAACCTAAAAGTCTAAAATAGCGTTCCCTAACCCCGGGCCGCGAGAGTTGAGGTTCGGGTGTGAAATTGATGGTTTTCGGGGCTTTTATCGTTAACTCGGTTTCCCCGGGTCTTTCCCGTGACGTAGTTGTCTTATTTTGAAATAAATATTTACGTGTTACCATAGCAACCAGAGAGCATTAAGGGGCAGAGAGGAGGATGTTACTGTCGATGTTGTTGGTGCGTTTCAGGAGGACGCTGCTAATAAAGTTACACAATTACACAGTGAATTCACGTTTATTATTATATTTACAAAATACCAGAGTTTTTGTCTCGGTCGTATCATTTTATTTTGTTTTATTTATCTGCCGCACGTTACAGTTTTTTTTATTGGTTTGGTACTATTTTAATAACTAAAGTGTGCATTTTCAAATCTCTCAGTACAAAACTCACATTTGATCACATTTGTAACACCACTAGTCATTCTTTCAAATCTGATGTCATGATTTCATGACATGATATTTTATTTTTATCACTTTTACACAATTAATCAAGCCGGTCATTAACATTGGGCCATAGATTTTCATCAACATCACAGTGGATGTCTTCGTTGTTCAGGCACCGTGGGAAAAATCTCCTGGCATGATGTTTCCAGGCTTGACATTGCTCAGCAGTTATGTCACCACAAGCTTCACACATGGCTTGAAGAAGGGAGACCTGCTCATGGGGATGGCGATCATACACCTTCAACCTCCATGTAGAGAAGAATTCCTCAATTGGGTTGAGGAAAGGGGAATATGGTGGAAGATGGAGGGTCATGAAGCGAGGATGTGTTTGAAACCATTCCTGAACCAGCTGTGCTTGGTGGAAGCTGACATTGTCTTTTTTTTTTTTTTTTTTTTTTGAGAAAAAAAAAATGAGAAAAAAGAAACTCAAAAGAAAAAAAATGAGAAAAAAAAAAACAAAAAAACAAACAGTCACTATGATCAAGAAATAAATGAATATATGTATTACACATGTCCTGAGGTTCTTGATCAAGTTATGTGGCTGCCTCTGGTTTGTGTGCTCTGACATTTTCTTTTTCTAAACCCAGGTTGTCTGTTTTCTGTTTGATGTAATCAGAGGACCAGCTGTTTTAGATGTGGGAGCGTTGCCCTATATTCAGGTTTCATAAAGCTATATGACCTATAAACCTATTACTTTGCAATAAATAAATAAAAACATAAAAAAAAAAAAAAAAAAGAGAAAAGGAAAGAGAAAAAAAAAAGAGAGGGAAGCTGACATTGTCCCACACAACAACATAGACAATGTCTTCTCCCTGACACGCCTGAATCAGGTGTTGAGTGTTGTAGGACCCTAGAACTGGTCTACAGCCTACCACACCACCTTCAGATATAGCTGCACCCACGTTGAGATGTTTCCCCCACGTTGTCCAGGGACTTGGATGGTAGCCCTTTGTCCAATAAGGTTACGTCCTTTTGAGTTTCTTTTAGAGTTTTGAAAATGTACCAATTGCTTGTGAAAACTGCGCCAAACCAATAAAAAAAACTGTAAAGGCCGGTCCGTGAAAATATTGTTGGACAT
The DNA here is from genome assembly GCF_963576455.1 of Neolamprologus multifasciatus. Lineage (NCBI taxonomy): Eukaryota > Metazoa > Chordata > Actinopteri > Cichliformes > Cichlidae > Neolamprologus > Neolamprologus multifasciatus. Next base: position 1,470,271 of record NC_140453.1, on the reverse strand, counting down.
TAAACTGGTCCGTGGCGCAAAAAAGGTTGGGGACCGCTGCCTTAGGTGACATCCGTACAGGAACATACGGCAGCTCTTACATCCGGAGCAGCCAATCAGTGGAAAGAAAATTGTAGCCAACAACTACGTGGAAGAGCAGAAGAAAAGCTCAGTTAGCCGAGCTCTTGCCTTGGATTCACTATGTTTATCTTAGAGTTTCTTCAGTACTTCATTTTAAGGCCGTCTATGAAGGGTCAAATATTTCAGACTGACAGGTATGTGCGACTAAAGTCATCTCGTTAACTAAACTGGTTATTTGCATATGGAGGAATGCAGGTTAATAGGTCACCTTATCACGGTTTCAATATTTCGATCTTGCTTAGCGAATACACGGCAGATCATTAGGAGGAAAACAGTAATTGAAGTTCCTACAAATTATACTCTCACTCTAATTACAGGCCAGATTATTTTCCTTTCAAGGACGGTCAAATCTTAATAGGGAGAAACCTCCACACGTTCTAATCCGGTCTTTAAGTGGTGACATATGCCGCCGCGGTGAGATGAGGAGGGAACAGTTCCCCCCGTGCTTGGCGACAAAAAACATCCATCCCCGACTGGACGGAGGAAGAAGTTCCACGTAATCAATACATCAAGACGAAGGCTGTTCGGAGCCTGTGAGAAGGAAAGAGGAGAAATGGGGACAGACTTTAGGCACCTGCAGTCAACTCGCGGCACAATTATGTCTGAGATAACAATTGACGACCTCCATCTTTGTCTTTGTATTTTCAGACAGCTTGCTGTCTATTGCAAAGTTGTCACAATTCTGCATCATATCAATATATCAAGAGGTTGATTTGGCAGCCGAATCATAGGTTTGCAGTCGGGATGTGGGGCAGTGGCCAAGAAAACTGCCTTTTTATGATTCAACAAAGGCTGCGGACCCGCACTGATGCAGTTGCAAATTGAAAAATGAATGAGAACTGACAAGTCTCCCAGGGAAATCAATCCGATAGAATAGGTTTCCAATATGGAAATGCTGGAGAGATGATCACCTGGAAATTGTTGCAGCACATTTCTGATTTCTCATTTTTGAGAGATAATGGATTGGTTTGTCCTCTGGGGTTAACACGCTGCAGCGCTTCAAAGGGGAAATCAACTAAAAGCAGGATGAAAGTCCCAGTTCCAGAGATGTTTATAAACATCGCGGTTAAAGGACTCAAAAGATTATTTTCTCAACCACCTTTTTACCGTGATTGATATAGCCGCTCTCGCTTTCTTTTCTCAGCAATTTCCGTCTTTGTATTTTTATTTTCTTTTGTCATAGATTTGAGGTGGTTGTTGCCGTGCACGAAACATCTGAGAAAAGCACATCGCAGCTAATTAAAGGGAAAAAACCCAAATGATACAGAAATATTTACAAAGCAAATTATATCAGAACCAATATTTGTACAAGCAATTATTCTTTAACCTATTTCTATGAGCCTATTATGTGTTGTATTTATACACCAGGGGTGTATATAACCTTTAACACCCAAAGAGCCACAGAAATAAAACACTGACATGTAAAATGAAGCTAACGCTGTATATATTGTTTTTAACCTTTAAGCTTTGTATAAACAACTACAGTGTGTTGCTTATGAAATCCATGTAATGAACGTTTTGAACTCTTTCAAACCTTAAACTTATAAGAATGACGGCTCACAACATTTTTTCTTTTATCAACTTTGGGCTTTCGGAGGGTGCAACAAAACCTTGACCTGAATTTACAAAATTTACAAATAAAAAAAAATGATAGTTAGAAAGATTCACAGAGAAAGAGTTGCATAGATTAGGAAACAAAAAAAGTCTAACAGATCTAAGGAATAAGTAAAGACTAAACTAAGAATTAAAGGTAAATTATAAGATAAAAAAAGTAGAATGCTCCTGAACCTGCGTCTGCACATCGGGGCTGTACAAAGTCACGTTCATCTTCCCGCAAGACTGTAAGCTGTCGCCTGTGAGGTGTGAGCGGCGTTTGTTTTTCACATAGCTGCTCACATACGATCGATTCCATGTTTCAAACATGAGTTTGTCCTGGAAGCTTCTCAGTATCCCTCCATTTGTGATTCTGGACGAGAGTTCTGATGCGAAGTGTGACGCTTATTTTGAGCGTCGAAAAATAATAAAATATAATTATATTTTAGTATTTCAAGATCACAATAATCTTCACATTTAGAACTACAACTTTGAAAAAGAACTACACTAATAAACAGTTAGAATTTATTTTCCCAAGCTACGCGGAGCCGCAGTATAAGCATGAACGAGCTGCATGCGCCCCGAGCCGCAGGTTGCCAGCTCGGGTATATACGTTGCATTTACAACTGACGCTGCACATAATAGACTGTACATAAAAGATGGACCATTTTGATTTTACTGACTTTGCATTTTGTATCATTAACGTTATCATTTATTTACCATCATGTTGTTGTTTTTTAGGAGTCTGAAGTTACTATATCGGGATAAAAGAGTGGAGCGCTAAGTTAGCAGCTAATGTTAGCAGCTAATGTTAGCAGCTAATGTTAGCAGCTAATGTTAGCAACCCTGATTAGCGAGCTGCATCATTTTATGCTAATTAGTGCTAAGAAACAGATAAAAAACTAGGATTTCACTCACCAAACGTGAAGCCAGGCCTGTGTAGAAGGTCTGTACCCAGCAGTACCAGCAGCACTTTGTGGGGTCCAGTTAAAACTGGAAACATAGCAGATGGCAACACCTTTCAATCATGGCAGATCATTTATACCTTAGCAGTATCAAAGTGGCTGAGTAGTAAACAAAAAACCTTCATTTTTTAAACATGTACTTTTCAAAGAGTTTTTTTTACATGTACACTTAGGTGGACAACTCTGGCTGACCAGTGGCAGGTATGCAGTGACACATCAGTGTCCAGTGGTTTTGTGTGCAAGCATACCATCAACACTGACACAAATACAAGCCTTTTCACAGCTGTCCACTGTAGTGATCTCTATGCGTGAAAGGGTTGACAACAGAGACCAAAGTTTTGAGACAGCCTCTAGTGTTCATGAGAGGAACTGCAGTGTTTGGTGCTTCAGCATTTGCTTCATTTGTTAGTGCTGACAAATACTGTCGCTGCTCCAGTGTCATAGACCTTTCCACTGTCGGTATCAGACGTCCCCATTTCTTTGCTGGATTCAAACAGCTACAGGATGTGATCTTCTGAAAGCCTCTTTGCAACCCACCTCCACGCAGCTCCTGTCTGTAATGCTGTGCCTGGATTAATCACTGGCATCAGTGACAACAGGTGTGGCAACAGTGCCTGAGGGACGACGGCGTCCTACAACAGGCCAAAACACAGACAACCTTCTTTTCACTAACAGAGCTCCTGACTTTAACATGAAGTGTGATATTTACCTTTGTGTTTTGGCCTGCGGCCTATCCAACCAGCACACACCCGTGGGTGCCATCGCAATGGCCACAAAATCACTCTCACTCACTTTTCTATGAAGCACAGTAATTCAATTCCTGTGGAGAGCTTTGCTTTTCGCTTTTCCACAAAAAAAAATGAGCTCAACTTCCTGTAATCACAGCACAAATAAATATGAACTCTGTTTTAATATAGATTCGCTTCAAAAAAGAAGAAAAACCGACCACAGCTCTGCCAAGAAATGTTTTTGATTATGAAGACATCCACTGCACTTACCACTGACAGAGTCTGGGCTTCTTCTTCGCCCAGACTTTTTGATGTGTCTCGACAGGCAGACGTGAGCTTCCACCGGCACTCAGCGAGTGTGCAAACTGCACATTTTCCCAGTCAGCCAGGTCTCCTGAAACCCCCCAGAGAGGCCTCGCTGACCTGAAAGGCATCACTGTCTGGGAGTTCATAACAGTGAGACCCAAGCTCTATCTCAGCCATTTGTTTCTGCCACTTTGGCACTGAGAGAATTGCTCTCAATCTCTCGGAGCAAGTCTGGCATTCCTCCACCCCATCCATCACGAGACCTCTCTCTCCGGTGGATGTACCCCTTCCTCGCCTGTTCCCTCTGACCGCCTGTCTGCTGCTTTCATCAGCTGCGTGCTGCCTCCTTGCACTCCAGTCTTCTCCCTTTGCCTGTTGCAATTACCCTCTGCGCAGGAATACATCACCGGGGACAGTGGCGGACGATTTTCGTTCCTTTGTTTTGGCGTGACAGAAATTGGCCGAGATGGCCGGCGAGCGGTGATATGTGACTGTAAATGGTCCCTCCCTGCAGTGCTCCTCCATAAAGCACCGTGTTCGACCTCCTGGGAGTGAGTTGTGAAGCAAACTGAGATTTGTGACCAAAACTCCATGAACTCGAGGCTTGGTTTACAGCAAATGTTCCTCTTCTCCTTCTTTTTATGTGTTTGTTTGAATGAGGGAGTGGATTTGCCAGGTTTTTAAAGCTGCAAATGCAAAGGCTTTGAGAATAATGTAAAAAGAATGTTCCTCAAAATGCCTAGCTTTCCTATTTTAACTCCGATTTATCAAGCAAAGACTCCCAGGCATGCGAAGATGTAAATAACAGCGATTGCAAATGTGGTGTATAATAAATGACACAGTATAACATCCCAAATGGCACATGAATTCATCTGAAAGGAAATCTCACACTGCTTGGATGCTGAACAGCAGAGCGGCTGTTTATATAGATGTCACACACGCACAGTGTGGGATACTGATTGTGTGCACGGCTGCTGCTCTGCTTTGGATTAAATGGCGTGCGCTCACGCGGGCTAGCCCGTGGTTATCTGCAGATTGACAATGCTCCCTAATAACAACAATGGGCTCTTCAGCCCGCTCTGACCTTTGACCTCCCCGTGGAGGGCGGAAGAGTAAGTGAGGATTTTGCAAAAAAGCCAGTTTTTCTGCTCTCCCTTTGCACGCATGCAGTGAAAGGTTAAACTGCTGCCTACAGTCACTCATTACAGAGCGCCATGTGTGAGTCTGTGGGTGTGCGACCGAGTATAGGGGGAGAGAGGGAGTTCTTGGCTAGTGTCGAAAGCGCTTAAATCATCTCACATAGGCGCGAGGTGGCACTTATAGCACATAAACGTCAGCTGGAATGAGTTGGTCCTGGGCAGCCGGTGCCATGTGCATGGGCGTCTGCATTTGTGTGTCTCGTGCGCACTTGTGGAAGACGCGGCGGAGGTTAAAAGCAGAAAGAAGATTGAGCCGAGCATCTGCTCACATCAATTCAATTCAATTTTATTTATATAGCGCCAAATCACAACAAAAGTCGCCTCAAGGCGCTTCATAGATGCAGAGAAAAACCCAACAATCATATGACCCCCTATGAGCAGCACTTTGGCGACAGTGGGAAGGAAAAACTCCCTTTTAACAGGAAGAAACCTCCGGCAGAACCAGGCTCAGGGAGGGGCGGGGCCATCTGCTGTGATTGGTTGGGGTGAGAGAAGGAAGACAGGATAAAGACATGCTGTGGAAGAGTTTTTCCTTTCCAGTCACCTTTCTCACTCACTATGTATTAACAGACCTCTCTGCACTGAATCATATCTGTTATTAATCTCTGTCTCTCTTCCACAGCATGTCTTTATCCTGTCTTCCTTCTCTCACCCCAACCAATCACAGCAGATGGCCCCGCCCCTCCCTGAGCCTGCTTCTGCTGGAGGTTTCTTCCTGTTAAAAGGGAGTTTTTCCTTCCCACTGTCGCCAAAGTGCTGCTCATAGGGGGTCATATGATTGTTGGGTTTTCTCTGTATGTATTATTGTAGAGTCGACCTTACAGTATAAAGCACCTTGAGGCGACTGTTGTTGTGATTTGGTGCTGTGTAAATAAAATTTAACTGAATTACATGCAAGCACTTTGGCGACAGTGGGAAGGAAAAACTCCCTTTTTACAGGAAGAAACCTCCAGCAGAACCAGGCTCAGGGAGGGGCGGGGCCATCTGCTGTGATTGGTTGGGATGAGAGAAGGAAGACAGGATAAAGACATGCTGTGGAAGAGAGACAGAGATTAATAACAAGTATGATTCAATGCAGAGAGGTCTGTTAACACATAGTGAGTGAAGAAGAAACACCCAGTGCATCATGGGAATCCCCCAGCAGCCTACATCTATTGCAGCATAACTAAGGGAGGATTCAGGGTCACCTGGTCCAGCCCTAACTATATGCTTTAGCAAAAAGGAAAGTTTGAAGCCTAATCTTAAAAGTAGAGATAGTGTCTGTCTCCTGAATCCAAACTGGAAGCTGGTTCCACAGAAGAGGGGCCTGAAAACTGAAGGCTCTGCCTCCCATTCTACTTTTAAATACTCTAGGAACAAGCTGTGAAAACATCCAAAGGTAGGTTTTCCTGGATTTCTTCTTCTCTCGTGGTCCCGACAGTAAGCGAGTGTCTTTCAAGCCACACAAACGACACAAGTTGTGATCATTCATTGCAGCCCGAGTGAAAATAAACCCCTCCCTCGACTGGCGGCGCTTTGTATCGGCAAGGGCAGTCGCTCACGCTGCACAAGCAGGTGATGATTAAAGGCTGACCTTACGCTTAATTAGTGGCAACTGGGAGATTTCACTGCTTGGCTATGAATCATGGGAGGAAAAAAGCAGCCGCCAGGGAAATGTTACCTAAGTGATTAGGTGAGGGGTGTAAATCAATAGCGCCGCTGACCTGCGAATGGAGTGGCGGAGAGAAGTGAGGTGCGAAATGAAGATGGAGAAAAAAAAGAAAGAATGAAAGGACATGATTAACACCGGTGACCTGCTCCTGTCTCACACACGTATAAACAGCCACGGTGCTCGCACTCGCGCTGAATTCACAAACTGAATTAATCTGTAATTTTTAATTAGAGACGGGTACTTCGGTACGCTACCAGGCCAAGAGAAAAGGAATTTCTGTTTATGCTTGCTGGCTTGACGATGACAGAATTGTACACTGAAATCTGGCAGCAGGTACCCGTGAAGCCCCCACTGCTGCACAGGAAGAAAGAGGCAAGTTCAGTCATCTCCTGCACCGTGCTTCGGATAAAACAGTTAATCTTACGCCGAGCGCTCCGCCCGAAAGCTAAGGAAGGGACTAAATGCCTCATTGAAACCTAAAGCTTTAATCGCTTCTGTGAGGCAGTTTGTGCCAAATCAGTTGCTGATGCTTCATTCCCCTTCTTCACTCTAAATGGGAGAAACTTCCCTTAATATGTAGCCAAGGTCAAGAGACACATTAGTTATCGAAGAGTGGAAATCAATAGCCAAAGCAGTCCTTGACAAGGCACGGCCCGAGAATGGCAAACTACAACTTATCTGGGTGCCGGTGAGGCCATGTTTGTGTGAGTGTGTTTGTGCATGCTAGCTGCTGTGTGATACGAGGCAGCATGTTGAAACCAGCAATCGATACCGTGGAGCAGCTGGTGGGGCTGCAGAAATAAGTAATTTTCAGAAGACAGAAACTCTGAAATCATTTCCTTCCAATTTCAAAGTTTTCTTTTTGTTTGCTTTTTTAACATTTCTTACAGTAAAGATCAGGTTTTGCTTTTAATGAGCACAGAATCAATACAGATCCTGACTGATGCCCTGACCTTAAAACTGAGCTAATGTATGTTTGCATTGGAAGAACTAACATGGAAATGTAGGGGGCGTGTCAAAAGCAGGTCATAGACTTCCTTTTAGATCTGTATGTAATTATGAAGTACGAAGCATGCCCCGCTGAATCGAACAATTATGGATTTTCAATAGTGTGTTCATTAGCAAGACTGCACAAGAAAACGTTAGCAAACCGATTACTTCTTAAGGTCTTGTTTTTACTTTTGCATTGAAGCAGTTTGATTAATAAAATGGTTTCATGCTGCTGCTGATAGGAACCAGTCTAAGAATAATACGACTGATCAAAACTACCCAAACAGCCTAAACACAGACACAGCGCCGTGTGTGTCTGAGCCAGAGACACACTTAAAGCAGCTTTGGTTTTTAAACCTTACAGCTACAACTAGTCAAATAACTGTGGATATAAAATATGACTCTAGCGAACCACGGTTAGGTTAAGGTCGTCCAAGCTGTCCCTCAAATGCTGGTGAATGTGGCCCAGACAAAAACTGCTCTACCGTATCCAGACAATTCAAAAATATACTTTAGCTCAGGGGTGGGCAACGCCAGGCTTCGAGTGCCGGTGTCCTGCAGGTTTTAGGTCTCACCCTGGGTCAACACACCTGAATCAAATGATTAGTTCATTATCAGGCCTCTGGAGAACTTCAAGACATGTTGAGGAGGTAATTTAGCCATTTGAATCAGCTGTGTTGGATCAAGGACACGTCTAAAACCTGCAGGACACCGGCACTCGAGGCCTGGAGTTGCCCTCCCCTGCTTTAGCTATTAGCAGTGGCTCGTGGTCAGAGTAGCAATTCAGTATACATACTTAAATCTCTCCCTCCTAAATGATGTTCCTCCATCTATTTTCTAACCACGTTATTTTCACCTTCCTCCGTCTCGCCCTCACTTCTCCACAGCTGGTGTTAGCAGCAGCTGCCTCCTGAGGCCTGGCTGCTAGTTGTTGCTGTCTGAGTTGTCAAAAATACAGGTAGAAGTACAGATACTTGTGTTAAAAAATACTCCAGTAAAAGCTGATGTACTTATTTTTACTCAAGTAACAGGGAAAAAGTACCGGCTCTGAAATGTACTCAAAGTAAGAAAGTAAAAAGTACTAGCTCCATTTTTATGCACAAGTAACTGGAGCTTCTGCTCTCAGGGGTTACAGTCAGATTTAGCAAGTGGGGGAACACACAGGTCTGCAGGGGCTCAGTGTGGGGAGAATACAGACAAGTCACAATAATTTCTGTTGTGACCTGAAGCAGATTTGTTTAGTGGACACGCTGCGATCAGCTGACCTGCTGCTCGTTGTGGATTTATACAACAAGATGTCTGCAGCTATCTTGGCTGAGTTCAGTTTCCTACACTCACAGTATACTGTACACTGTCTTTATACTAGACAGTATAAAGACAGTATAATGATTGAATTCAGTGAATGAATCTAAGCATCATTAGCTTAAATATAAATTTTCTATGCTACAAGGTGCAACCAAAGACTGACCTGTGCATCAGTCCAGTCCTTTGCTTTACTGTACCTTCACCACATTACTGCCCGTATTTTAGCTTAGCTAGCAACACGCGGTGCGACAAACTGCAGACAAACTGTTTATGTGTTTGCTGATGTTTGTTGAGCTGATGAAAAATGCTGTTGAAACGTTACATGGTGGAAAAGCATCACTTGCTTTATGTTCATTCTTCTTCTGTAGCGCTAGCTAGATGCTGACTGCTGTACTTGCCCCGCCCACTTTAACCCCTGAGTATAAATGCTAACGAGTAGAAAGCGAAGATATTTGCCTTAAAATGTGAGTAAAAGTTGTCCGAAAAATAAATACTCGAGTAAAGTACAGATACCTGAAAATTAAGGTACAGTAAAAAAGTATTTGTAGTACTTTGTTGCTTCTAACTGCTGCAGCAGCACCGACACTGAACATGTCAGTTAATTTGGCACATTGTGCTGCATTTATTCTTAGTTTCTTTTTATTGTTTTCTCTAAACTTTTTCTACAAGATGTGTAAGAGCACAGTGAAGGTAGGGGATTCAATTCAATTCAGTTTTATTTATATAGCACCAAATCACAACAACAGTCACCTCAAGATGCTTTATACTGTAAGGTCGACCCTACAATAATACACAGAGAAAAACCCAACAATCATATGACCCCCTATGAGCAGCACTTTGGCGACAGTGGGAAGGAAAAACTCCCTTTTAACAGGAAGAAACCTCCAGCAGAAGCAGGCTCAGGGAGGGGCGGGGCCATCTGCTGTGATAGGTTGGGAAGGAGAGTTTTAGAGGTTTGATTGGATAATCCAGTGTAAGTAACGACAATGAACGAATGGGCTGCTGTCAGTTCTCAGCGGCCCTTCAAGCTGGCCCATCAGCCAAAAAGGAAAAAGCCCGGTTTGCTAAATTAACAGTCCAGCTGTTAGCTTTATTAGCTTTAGCTATTAGCTTTAGCTTTATGAACCATTTGAACAGTTTAGCTAACTGTCTTTGTTTTACAGTCTGCTTTGAACTGTTAATTGAAGCCCTTTGTGCGCGCATCATCTGCATACATGGGCCCAGAAATTAGAACAACAGCCTGGTGAACTCAGAAGAGAATTGCTAAAGAAGCTAACTAAGCTAATCTGCAAATTTGGCTAAAACAATCTGGCACAAGTGCAATTCCAAATGAAAAATCGTCCTCATATACTGAACATATTTACTGCACTGATGACATGGCCATAGTAAAGTATGTGCATGTTAGCTTATTAGCCCAGTTTTAATATCTATCTATAGCTTGGACTTGGTCTGTACCCAAAATGTATGTAATCACAGTCTCCTGTAACAAAATGCTTTAGAAGTATTCTCAACTACAGTGGCTTTAGTAGCACAGCAGTTATTAATTCAAACCCTAACAATGGTAAAACACTGATCAAACTCTTCAAAAGCTCCTTTTTTGCTCATCTCTAAGTGACACATTTGGATGTTAATTTAAATCAAAATCACTAAATCTGCTCGCAATTAAATACCAGTTCCTAATGCCCCGTGAATATGTGGCCTGGGCACCGGCGCTGTGGTTCTATCAATTCAGGTGGAGACAAGTCCCATGTGGCTCATTTCACTCCTGCCTACGCACACACACACCTCCACGTCCAGTTAAAATTGACTCTATTGAGTCGGAACAGCATGCTTTCTCATTGCTTCAGCGCTAATTGGGTTCTGCGCCCTTACTTTTCACATGAAACACATTTTATGGCGCAATTTAAAAAATGTAGAGCTGCGTAATTAGAACGAAACGACAGAATGAGTGGGATCCGTGCCACGACAGCAGCAAGACGAAAGGCCTTTTGTACGCTTTGGGTCGCTCGCTGCCGAGGCAATCGTTTGTCTGAAAAAGACTGAGTGGGTTTGGACATAAATGTCAGATCACCTTGCATTACAATGTAAATATTAGGAGACTTGAACAAGCTGGGCTGTAAAGTGTGTTTGGAAGAGTGGATCCAAATGGGGTCATCCATAATTGATTTTGGGCAAAGATGGGGGAAGGAAACACGTGAAGGATAAATAATGATTATCTCTCAGGAACATATGCTGATACTTTCATAAACTCCCTCCAAATGACTTATTTGGCAGTTGTTGTCTTGACCTGTGTGTGCTGTGTAAATGTTCAAACGCTGAGGTGGAGCCAGATGTTTGGCAGACACTTGTGCGCATTAATAAACAGCATGCACGCACATGCTGTGCACGCACATACAGATGCTCGCACGCTCCACATGTATGCGGCAACAGCTACACACAGGTTCACATATTCACACACACACAGGGTCTCACTTGACATCCTCTGGGAGTCACTGAGGAGGAGCCACTTTTTCCCTCCCTGCTTGTTGATATTTGTCCTGTCAGCTCTCTAAACCGACTGCTGGCTCCCGTACGGACCTCGGGAAAACACTTCAATCACTGCTGCAAATATTTAACCTCTTCAAAAGAAGCTGCATATACTTTCTGCTAATTGAAGCTGCTGAAACAATAATAAGCAACAACGAGCGATACAGTAAATCATCCTCGTTGGGTCTTATCGATGCGCTTCTTTCCTCCACAGTTACTGTGTAACAAAGCGTCATTTCTCAGTCATACTCGTAACATCGCTTTGGCTCAGGGATGTTTTCCTGTAATGCTAATTTTGGTTACCAGCTCTGTCTTGGGGATTTTTGCTGTGTTGGAACAGCTAATTAGCTGGTGACATACTTGGAGCTGTAGTCAGAGCGTGAGGGTTTTACCTCAGAGACTGTGTGGATTAGCCTCACTGTACCAACTACAGTTGGAACGCTAAACCGCTTTCTGCTTTTGCAGACCTATTTTTCAGATTGAGTTTCAAGGTTGAGTTTCACTCTTCAATTACATTTTTTAAAAAGTCTCTTATTGGTAAAAGTTGCATCAAGTATATGTTTTATTAGCCCATCACAGGGAGTGTACGGGAACATTCAGTGAAGAAACATGAACAAATGTGCAGCTGGTAACGCAGCATGAAACAAACCTGGAAGCTAGAAAACGTCTTTGGCTTATGAAGAAACAATATTCATTCAAGTGAGCAGGCGCCATCTTCAGTGTCCAATATCGCCTTCTTAGTGCGTCCGTGCTCTACATTAAAGGTGTCAAACATAAGGCCCGGCGGTCAGACCCTGCCCCCTTTTCTTATTGATAAAGACTCTTTTATTCTGCACCACAGATACACCGTTAAATGACAGCAAAGTTCCTGCTTTTCAACCATCTACTACAGATATTTCTCCTTTTATTATAGTGGGTACACAGTTCAAAAACATTACAAAAAGTTACAAAAAACAGTACAAAAAATACAGGACAGTCTGAGTAGAAGCTTTTCTGTGTTTTTACACACATATCACATATCAAACTAAAGTCTAAATAACAACTTAACAAAACCTCAAACAAACAGAAGACAAACTGAGCCGCGAGGGAGCTTAACCCTTTAAGACCTACCATTGAACCAAGTCCGCCAGAGCTTATATTATATGTTTACATGCTGTGGAGCCATTTTTGGGAGCATTTCAAGTTGCTATACATCAATACAACCATTACAGCCCAGATTTTAATAATATGTCTGCATTAAGTGCATAGTAATTACATAAATTGAAAAAAAGTGCAATAAACCACAAAAAGTTGAAAATTGACTTTGTTTTTTTAACATATATTTCTAGTTAGAGAAATTTAAGAGGCTTATCCCTCAAAACTGTAAATACAAAAAAGTTGCACAAAATAGTTTCCCACCACAGGAAATTTATTTTGAGTGTCTTCATAGTTTTATTTTTGAAATACACCAATTTTTATATACTGCAGGAAAAACGAAAATAAATATTATGATGCAAATTTGCAAAAAAGCAGCATATGCATCAAAATAAACTATTTCCAGCAGTGCAATATGAGTCCTAAGCATCCCAGAAACCACACAGAAAGTCAGAAAGTCAAACATAACTTTTAAAAACACCAGTATAGGCTCATGAGGCCCTGAAGGTAAAAAACTACATTTCTGCAAAATGACGTCTCTTCCGGTTTCGGGCAGGTCAAGGTGGACATGCGATAGTGGGCGTAGGAAGTGTTACGAACAGCTGATCGGATCGGCAAAGCGTGTTTCTGGAATATTATGTTTTTGTTGCTGCAAGTGCTTTTTATGCAGTTTTTGCAAAGCTATATGTGGAAGGAAACTGTGACCGAGGACAAGCTGATGGCATAAGATGTAAGTACAACTCCTCCGGTTTCATATGCAAAAAAATGATTGCGCTAGCTCACGTGGTTGCAGAGCTACCGGGATTTAAAAATAGTTACGCAAAATGGAGCATGTCTGCTCCGACCGTTTTTAAAGGGTTAAATCCTCAGCTAAACCATGTGACACACAAGGGGAAGACAACAATGGCTGCCATATAACCAACTAACACAAAACAGTTAAACTCCAAACACCCACCCCCCTCCCCCCGCACCGCAGTGATCAGCAGTGACAGCAAAGTAAACTAAAGGTCAGGTGTGTGTGTATATATATATATCTCCTTAGCGCTGAATGAACTGGGACCATGTCCTTTATCTGTGGTGGACTCCAGCATACTATGTTCTATAAATAACGTGTCCCTGTTTAAAGCCCTTATATGACCCTCATGAAGTACTTTAATAATAAGAGCACTGGTTATTATGGCAGTTATTGAAGCCTTATGGGCAGAAATCGTAGTCTTCTAATTCTCCAGTTATTCAGAACTGCTGTGGTCGCATCTGGTTTCTCTCAGGTTTAAATCAATCCATGTCACGATTCTCTCTGAGAAGCAGCGCAGCCGCTCGGAGGTCCTCAAAGAGCTCGTGTATCTGGATCTCCTCCTCTACTCGTGTACTTGTAAAAGTTTGTGAGCGTGGAAAGTTTCGTTTAACGGTATCCAGAATGATTCCCTTTGCTTGGAGGCATTTTACATCAGACGTTTTAGTGCTGGACGTGTGCAGAGGGGGTTTCCAGGAGCTGCCCTGGTTTTCTGACAGTCTGACTGCTTGATGGCGAACAGTTAAAATAGCTGAAATTCTTGTACGGAGAGTCGGCGGGACGTGTTTATCCTGTATTTCATCGAATGCTGAACGACACATTTGTTTTCCATTAGAAATCCATTTCCAATATCAGTTTAAAAAGTATTTAAAAATTCCAGATGATGCTCGTTTGTTTCCCAAAGACACCACAGAACTGCTCAAAACGAGTCACATGATGAAAATATACATTTGAAATATGTTCCTTTTAACACTCATTATAACACCCTGTGCTGTACGCACACTAATGGTTGACATTCTTGACAAACGTATTGACACTTTTATTGCTCTTAATTAGAGATTAATACAATCATTAGCACATTATCATCAGAGTGGAGATGATGACAGGAAATGTGCAGAGAAATTAATATGATCGATATACCAAACATGGATGTTGCACAACTCATGACATTAAAAAACAAACTGATGTTAATTATTTTCAATCCAGTTATATGAATAAATATTTAAGATATTATATAATATTTAAGCTCATCACAAATTCATGGATGACCTCATTCTGTACATACACTGTATTTGGCAATAGTGTTAAACTTTGTGTTATTGAGAACAGCCTTGGACAGGAAGTGATGTCAGACAAAACGAATAGAATGATTGAAAAAAGGCATTTTTATAGTTCAAAGGCATCGTTTTTGACACAAAGATGAATCGTGAATATTCTGACTTTGTCTCGTCTTGATTGGCCGATGCTATTTTGTGTCTTTCAAAGCATTTACATCTAAACAAACCTACAATCCTGTTGTACTTAAACTGGAGCTTGCAGCGTCCATTAGGGTTTAATGGCACAAACCAAGTGTATGTTTCTGTAACTGCACTCAGAGTTGTCTGTACTGTACATGCCAGTTGCATGAATTTTTTCCCACATGCAGCAACTGGATGTTTTTTTTGAGCAGATTTATTATAAGTCCAGTTTTGGGGGAATTTCCGTTTATATTTTTACTTTCCCATCTGTCCTGCTCAGCGAATGTCACCCATATGTAAAATAATGATCACCCAAATTTGTATTTTCTTTGAGTCACCAATAAATACAGAAAGAATAAAATGAAAAAGTGTTGATGTGGATGTTATTATGATGGAAAGAAAAGGACTGAAGGTTTCTCTGCTGCACAGTTTATGCTCACGAACTCCAACTGTTTAAAGCCATTTGGAAAACAAGTCTTATACATAAATAACTCTTTCAAAGGAACAAATGAGTTAAATCCACAGACGTGGCAGCGAGGTAAATGCACAGCAGTGTTGTTGATTTGGCTCTTTTAATAGAAGCTTTTAAAAATAAGAATAGAGCGTAAAACTAGCTTTAATTTCCAGTTATGGATTCATTTTGTGCTTGTTACTGGAGCCAGATCAGAGTTTTTACACGCTTACTTTTTAATTAAACAAATTGTTTAGGTGTTAGGAGGCAGAGTTCTTCCATAGCGCTCCCCTCAACGGCGCTCGGCGCTCTTTATGCGACAGCGGACGAACGGCTGCATTGTACGTAGGAAACAAAAGAAACTTTATAGAGAGTCTCTGAAGCCGTGAGTGTGAATATAACATTAGCCTTGAAATGAGTTTGAATGCCCGTCTGGTGAGTGAGAGAAAGAACACGCACAACTCTGAGAGGCAATAACAGGTCAGATTTCCCCAAAGGTTCTGACACCGGCACCGAAATTAATTGCACTGTTCTGAAGATGAATAAAGGCATTTGTGCTGTGATTAAGTAAGCTGGAGCGTTCCCTCCCTGCAGGCCTGAACCAACATTCAATAAGCCCACAGCAGCGCCTGCCTGCCTGATGGACTTTGCTTCCAAGGAGCCGCAGAGCCTGACAGGAAACAGAACGCCTGCACGCACACATTTGTATACTTGTCCTGTGGAGAAACGCTCCCCCACGCACAGGTTTCTGCGTGCATGCCGATCGACACACAGGTTCTGTGTAAAATGCAAAAACAAACGCAGGGCTGTCATTTTTCAACCGGCAGCAGCAATAACAGAACGCCTGCATGCATGAAAAAGTGTGTGTGAAGTGGAGGCGCAGCTGACGCGCTGTGAATGAGGCCGTCAGCGGCGCGCCCTGATAAGACCGTGTTTATGATACTGTACGCGAGATCTGACTGGCTGTCAGTGCGGATGGAGCCGTCGTGCGATTTTCATCGTCACCTCGCTGACATGCGGCCGCAGAGTTTTACAGCATCTGGGAGCAATAAAGTGCAGCAGAGATAGCAGAGCTGTGATGGAAGCTGTGAGAACTGCTGGACTGCGTCGAGGTCGTCGGGTCTTTATGAACACGGGCTTCAGAATCTACGGCGATAACGTGTTCCACTTTAGATTTGATTTGTCTGACTATTAGTGACTTCAGGGGTGGATACCCCGAGTTGTTTGGGTAAAAAAAGGCAGCCCACACGGGTGAGTCATTCCTTCCATAAGCTGTCAGGAAGTTTGAGTTTGAGCAGTGCTTTTCTCCTTACGCTTTAAAGCTGTTTGGATTGCTGTGTTTTGAAAGTTTGCCATCTTCTTACCTGGATCAGTGTCAAATCCTATGAGCCGGCGAGATTTACTTTCCCCACCGAGCGCCACGCAACGGATCGGTCTGGTCAGCGTTACACGTCGACCGGCAGCCAAATCGTTTGCGAGCTGCTTCTCACTCACACGATTTTCTTGTTTATGTTAACTTAATCTCTCTGACAAACACTGTTCCACTTCTCCACTTCTCCTCGCAGTCTTCTCCTTACATCCATGTGCACTTATGGAAGTCGGAGCCTGGAGAGTCATGTTTAAAAAGCATTTCTAATATTCCATCATTTGCAGCCTAATATTTGGCAGGGAGGCGAGGGGATATGTAATATCAAGGCATGCAAAAAGGAGTTAACGTCTGCCTCTGTTTCCAGCTCGACAGCAGGAAAAGTCTAAAAGCGTAGCCTTGGGCCTGCGATGCACTCAAAGCTCTGACATTTGCTGACATTCGGTGTAATATCATTTATTTTTTGCTTTTAAGGGTGCTCTCATTTTCTAACTGCCTTAAAAAAAACCCTCAGAGATATTGAGCTGAATTTACCCTTTAATTATCTCCACCATCGGGTTTGTTACACATTTGGCTTCAATAGGCGCACAGCGATTATCTAATGCAGTGTTTTTCTTTCGGATGCTGGGCTGGGACACGGCTGTAGTTCCAGGGACAAAACAGATTCCCAAATGACTCGAGGGAGGTTGATGTTTCAACCTATTAAAATTCAAAAGTGTACACAATTAAAAACAGGCAGATTCATTACTGTAGTGCAGACTGTTAATCTATATTTCACTAAACTTTTATACACAGCGCTTTGGGGAAACCTAAGCTGGGTGACAAAACTGGGAGAGAGGAGAGAAATGAAAATCTATTGTTGGCAAAAGGATGTTTTCAAGTCAAATGAAAGTATTTGTGGTGTTCTGTTGCAGTTCTAAGTATGCTGCTGACGTGGGATGGTCCACACGTCGCACTGCTATTAAACTTGGCAGAGGCGCACATGCTCCACAGAGGATTCATTCTTCTGACTGCTGCTGATCCCCTCAGTTGTTCGCTTTAGCACCTCTGTGAGGCCGACGTTTTCTACCATATTGGGTGGATTTCTATTATATTTGGTGCGACTGTCCCTCAGGAGTCAGGTAGCAGCTTTGGTGATCCTCTGACTTTTCAAATGGTAAATTTGCCAGAAAACCTGGTGCATGGCCAAGTCGCTGTGAAGCAAAGGCGAGAGGAGCTCTGCCTTCTTTCTGCTTTCTTTTAACATTTGAGCAAGATAAGAAAAGCAGTGTGATAGATAGAGGTGGGAATCACCACACATCCCACGATACGATATTATTGCAATTTTTTAAAATATTTTGCGATATTCAGATTCTGTACATAAAGGTAAACTTTATCAATATTCATTTTCTCTAATATCAAAGTCTCACACTCAGTCTTTCTCTCATTTCAGTTTGATTGTTGACAAACTGAACGGTTTGTATTACAGTCTAGTCCAACTTAACTGAACAACCATCTGGTACAATTATAGCTATTCTGAACTATGCAGTTTATGAAAACTATGCAGCCCCTTCAGCAACTGAAGAATTTGAAAGTAAATTAAAACAAAATATAATTTTACATTAAATAAAAAAGTTTTAAACTTAATTAAAATAAAACATGTCTTAAATTAAAATAAGTAAACTGTCACATTTGGACAGTGAAGGAATGTCAGGATTGTTGCTCAGAAAAAGGATCAACATGCTCTGAAGTCAGAGCACAAAAACCTTTTTGTAACAAAATATCGATTTCTGCTGTCCCTGTATCCGTACATTATTACAAACAAAATATCACCATGCTACAAAGTATCCATTTTTCCCCCACCCCTAATGATAAATATCATAAATGTTATTCCTGACACATTTATGGTCCCTCATGTTTAACAGGTCTAATGCTAAACGTGTGTGTGTGTGTGTGTGTGTGTGTGTGTGTGTGTGTGTGTGTGTTCAGTTACGTTTGTGAAAACAACCCAGATGAAAATGGAGTAAAAAAAATATCCACAAAATATTTATTGTATCATTGTCTAAAAAAACGTCAAGTTTCAGGTATAAACGAGACAAAAAGTTCCCAAATGCTGACATGGGGCTGGAGAGGGTTGCAGCTGCCTGACAGGATGTGGACAGACCCAGTTTAATAAATAGATTTCACCGACACCATCAGCGACGAGCAACGAGGCTTTGATAGCATCTGAGGCTCCTTCAGAAACGTTCCTGCTAATAAAGATTTTCCCCCTTTGGTGGAAACTGTGGGACGGTTCATGAGGGGCCCTGTGCAGGACATTTGTTAATATGTTTATTGCTCAACACTGGACGATTACTTTAATTTACGTGTATTGTATACCTGCGAGTGTGAGTGATGTACGGTGGGAGTCACACAGTTATTCCCCTCCTTTGTTTGCTTGTTTGTTGCTTTTTTGTCCTCGATGCTGTCATATGTGCGACGCTGGTCTGTGTAGCTTCTGCTTTATGCAAGTTTAGCTACTTGATTTGTTACACTTACAGCTTGTGTGCAGAGCAAACATAAACACAGAAGAATAACTTGTGTTACTGCACAGGAGTGATTTCAGCTTTAACTTAAACTCTCCTGAAAGTCATGGGCATAAAAGCTGGGGGGGCTCTACAGCAGCCCCCCGTGTAAGATTTTCATGTAGTTACCTTGAAGTATAAAAGGCTTTGGGATGAATGATCCTCTGTGTTAAATAGATGAAACTGAACTGGAATTTTTACATTTCAAATGAAGCATGAAACTCATTTGTATTATTTTGATTTATTTTTTCTTTCATTTGCTGCATTGTGTGAGCACAGCTTTAATCTTTAAGCTTAACTGTGTAAAACTGTAAAAAACATTACTGAGTCAGTAAAAACACTGCAGACGTGCCACAGTGGAGACAGACTGCAGACTTTTCTGTAGATATCTCAGCATGTAAAACTGGCTTTTTCCAAGTGTTTTATTTCTGCTCTCTGCCTCTCCGACGTCTGCTTTAGGAGGAACTCCACTTCACTCAGCCCTTGACCTCAACCTCAGAGAAAACCTCCTGATCAAAAGAGAAACACACAAAACCTTAAACGCCACTTTGCCCAAACCACAGACTTGATAACACGCAACACCTGCGCTGCAGCTACCGCTCTGATTTTTGTGTGCTCGTACACGGCTCCGCATCTATAAAGGTGAATACACCAATGTGGAAAACTATAATAACAGGAAGCTACTGTTTTGTTTACAGTACAACGTTTTAATTTATTTAAATTTCAGTTACTTTTGATATTCAGGCTTCTGTGGATCTGATGTGGTTTCCTCTGTTTATGTAGACTAAAATATGGATACTAAAATGACACTATTGTGTTACACTGCAGAATATTTTGCACAAACACACTCTGACTACCCCAGATTACACTAAGTACACTGTAAAGTAACAGCCAGCAAGTCCAGATTTCTGCTGGACTCTTTGAAATGTCCAGACCGTGGCTCAGGAGGTCGGGAAGCGTATCTGTAACCGGAAGGTCACCGGTTCGATCCCCAGGCTCTCTGTCCTGGTCGTTGTGTCCTTGGGCAAGACACTTCACCTACCGCCTACTGGTGTTGGCCAGAGGGGCCGATGGCGCGATATGACAGCCTCGCTTCTGTCAGTCTGCCCCAGGACAGCTGTGGCTACAACTGTAGCTGCCTCCACCAGTGTGTGAATGAAAAGTGGCATTGTAAAGCGCTGTATAAATCCAATCCATTATCATTATTAAATCAAGTCCCTGTACCTGTGTGATGTGTAAGTTTCCACCTGTGCGTCCGTAATATTTCACTTCAAAGTAAAACGTTTCTACACGGTGATGCTCAAAGCCACCCAACACCTCCTGTTTGCCTTTCTTCTCTCAGCAGTGAAACGTTCATCACTGCCTCATGATTGGAACCACAAAGATGATCTTTATGAAGCATCTGCAAACATAGACGTGTGTTGGAGGCACTTACATCAGAACCTGCCTGTGTGGGTGATTGGTGGCAACTTTGTGTCAAAATCTCCCCACAAATCAGCGCCGTGAAACGGACAACGTCGAGAGATGGTCTGTGCTGAAACCTCGGACGTGTCGAAGATGCAGAAAAGACTAAAAGCTCATTCGCTGCACTCACCGTCGGCTGTTTGCTTGTAGTTTCTTAATAATTCAGAGCAGAAGACCAGCGTCTGCCCGGCTCCTTTTATTTATCTGTTTGTTACCGTAGCACCTCGCGACTTGTAACTGTCGCACACACTGCGCTCACTTCAGTCGCAAAATTATTTATTAGGTATGAACAGAATGGGGGGAATAAAAGCCCCGAGTCACAATGCGTCTTTGTGCGGCCGTTAAACCAGCACATCAATTATTTCCATTGGAAGTCACCCCCCACCCTCCTCTTTTCCCATTTTGTTTTTATCACTTTTCAAGTTTTTAAGTGTGCGTCCCGGCCCCCCCTCTCAACCCTTCCCCTCTCGTTTGAAATGTATCGTTGGCAGAATAATGGAGAATTACCCTGTCTATAAAAAGCTCCTGAAGTCAGGAGGTACAGCGCTGCCAAACGACACTGAAGCAATTACCGTATGTTTCAACACCCTTTTCATAGGAAGGGATCTGTCTCGAGGGCCACTCACCGTGGGTATGAGACTCATTTGGTTCACATTACCATATCCTCCTGCAGCACCGCCGAGCCCTCGCTGTCACTGCCTCATCTATTCAGTGTCTGTGTGATGACTGTGTCCTTGCATCAACAGAGGATGAAGGAAGAGAAGGAGGGAAAAACATGCTCGCAAACATGTCTTTGTTTTCATTTCTCAGGCATCAAGCGAGAAGCGAGTCTCTGCTACTCGAGTGACCCGACGTGACTGAGAAATGAGATTAAAAAGAAAAAGGGGAGATGGAGGGCTCGTCCTCGCCGTCTCGGTGCTGTTGGGGAATTGTGTATTCAGCAGATAAAGGTGATATTCGCTGCCTTTCCCTTCTCAGAGAACAATGCTATTGTTGAATGTCACAAAAGGAGCAAGAGGATTCTCAATAAGAACCCTGAGAGATGGTGTGATTTGTTTCTCTCCCGCTGTTTCATCTCCCCAGATATTTCCAGCGCCGCCCTCCTCCCTCTCTGTCCCCTTCTGGCGCTTGAACTCTGAGAGGGTTTGCTGTTAATTGGATTCAGATTGCAGAGATAATACAGTCTTACGCAGAGCGCCGCTCGGCCCGGACACGTCGGGTTTTCCCGAGCTCGGGCCTCCGGTTAGTGCAGACGGAGTAAGTACGGTAGCCTCGCAGAGAACGTGTGAGGAAACCGTCTGCTGTGCATCTGCACGCCAGGCGGCATCGCCAGGGGGAGGAGGTCACCCAATCATTAGTGCCCCGGGGATGATGTCATCCCGCTGTGCGCCGAATGCCAGTCAGCACCTCACGTGTCCCTCCCTGCCTCAGAGAATGCATCATCACCACTGTACCGCTGACTCAGCGTGGTGTAGTTGTTTGTGTGCGTGCACGATTGTGCGTTTGCATAAGTAACCTTGACATAATGTGCTAACAAAAACCATTTTTAATGGGAAGTCGCACTGAAAGAGCTCCTGCCACCAGTCTGAGCTCCAGCTGTCAGTGAGGACTTTCAAACTACCTGTCTGGACGTCCGTGATGACGAACGTCAGCAGTAAAGTCCGACTGTGATTCCACAAATCATGCACTTCCTATTTGCAAATCCCAGGAGGGAGGAAAATTTGTTTGTTTTAAAGGCTGACTGAGACAAAGGCCTTTACGTGCGGAGGAAGTGCGTTTTGTTGCTTCTGCTCGGATGAGGAATGCAGCCAGGAAAGAAGCGACGCGAAACGAGACGGCAAAAGGAAAAGCAGCGAAAAAAAGATGCACGAGTGGCGGCGCATCAAAAAGCTGCACATTTGTTTTCAATTTCCGGCAACGATCCCTGAAACCAAATCAGAGCGCTCGCGCTGGAGGGCCAAGTTGGCACGAAACACGCTCTTACCCTCCTACATCACCCCGTCTGCCGTTCTCTACAATAATATTTTCTTTCACAGGCAACGAGCATGTTTGATCGCCCCTTTTATTAGAGAAGAGGCCCGCCTCTGAAGTGCCTCCCTGCCGCCCGTTCCCACCGCTGTCGCTGTCTGTCTTCGCCACCACACGCTGAGCAGCCTGGCGCGGGGAACGCGAAAACAGGGAACAGGGCCCGGGCTCGGGGGCTCAGATGTGGAATAAAGCGCCAAATCGGGCCTCGGTTCTTCCATCCAAAGGGTCGTATTATGTTCAGAGGTTGGCGTTCCTCCACGAAGCCAGGCTCCTTATTGATCAATAAGACAAGTCGCCTGTTTGCATTAATCCCACGAGCTGCCCACATGCAGGAATCTGCAGCACAGGGAAAATCTTCCAAGAGGTAATTTCTTCATGTTTGCAGCGAAGAGGTCCTGGAAAAAAATCCCAAACTCTTTCTGTTTTTATAGTTTATTCTTTTATAAGCGCTCAGACTTGGCAGGCAAATTCGGGTTTCCTCCCCTGACTACGAAGGAAAAAAATACCACTTAATGTTTATCCCCTTTGTTCTCTGCGTCCAGTCAAACCGTCGGATGATTTACACCAGAGGTTAGGCCCGAGGTATTGTTTGAAGGCGAGCTTGGAATTCCTACTGCACTGAACGCTTCCTCTATTTTCTTTAGTCGGGCTTGCACATCTTGACCATGACAAGTAGTGAAATGCCAACATGCCCCAGATTATCTCTTAAGGGACACGTGTGCAGGAGCCTGCATCCTGCCTGCATTGTTCCAGAGCAGTATCCTGTTTATTACAGCTGGATGAGCCACAGAAGGATGGCTGGGCAACACCTACATTTGCAGCAGTGGTCATGCATTAAATTGGGACTTTTAGCAGAGATAAGAGGGAGCGCTAAAGTTGAGAAAATGTCCCAAACAAAGCCGTCGGTCTTCTCTTTGTCAGATTAAAAGTATTGCGTCCACTCCCCTTTCTTAAATGTTTGTTGAGTTTGTGCATAAAAATGCTCATTTCGTATGTTCGCTCAGCGGCTCTGAGGCAAACGCTTATTATGGAGCTCTCTGTTTTTTCGCGCTGATGGATTACCTTGTTGAATTTACAGGAGAATGTATCATAAATCACTGCTACGCTGACCTTTCCTTATAAAATGTGAATCAAAAGGGAGAGAGCTGATTTGGGTGCAAACTATCAGACTGCTTTGGCTGAGGAAGTCTTTCAAGGCATCTGTCAAATATGGATATTACAGTAAAGCACTGATGTAAGCCAGCAGACGGTAAAGAAAACCCTGAGTTATGGCTGTGGACAGAACATAACCTATTCCCTTCCATATACGTGATTACAGTCATTGACAAGCACAGCACACTGTGTTTTCACTGAGCTTTACGTGGCCTTGTTCTGACTAAATGGACACTGTGAATGCGTGACTATGAAAGTCAAACTGTCACTCCACTTTAAACTGCTTCTTTGTGCTCTGCCAGTGCTCGCACAGAATTGTATTGTGACGTCGTGTACGTACAGCTTTTTCTATACTCCTGTGTTGGAGTTGAATTAGAGCGTCACAGGAATGAATACAAAAATTCTGAAATGAGTTGACAGCAATTTAGATTCATCTCATTTCTTTGAATGTGGGTTTTGGTTGCATGAAGCAGGGTCTGAGGTTAACACAGTCGAACGCCTAAGCAAATACTCATGAATACGTTCACGTGTCCCACAGAAGGGTCGTGTCCAAATTCATGGGCTGCATCCTCGGTCAGGTTGGCCGGAAGTAAACGGCTGGGGTCTAGCCTTCTGATTAGCATCTCGGTGGAGTTTAATAAACTCGGCCGTCTGCTCCTTGCTATCTAAAATATAACAG
This sequence comes from Neolamprologus multifasciatus, assembly GCF_963576455.1. Lineage (NCBI taxonomy): Eukaryota > Metazoa > Chordata > Actinopteri > Cichliformes > Cichlidae > Neolamprologus > Neolamprologus multifasciatus. The sequence continues at coordinate 1,445,821 of NC_140453.1, read as the reverse complement.
GACACTGGAGTAAATTATCGACTGTCTCACACTTCTGTTTAATCAGTTTTCTGTTTGACGTTTATTCAGATGTGTGAAAATCCCAGGGGATTAATAAAGTTTTATTTTATCTAATCTAATCTAATAACTTTAATCTCAGCCAAACCGATTTACTCAGGAACAAATAAAACACTGAAAAAAGCCAAACAATAACATTTTAGGTTGTCTAAGTGACTTATATATCACGTTTAACCTGAATAGCGAAACTCCGCGGTGATCTGAAACTGATGTGCCGGGAGTTGTGCCGTTCTCGGCGGCTTCAGTGACCCTCGAGCTCCCGGCTAGCTATCGAGCTGGTGGGTAGCAGACGTCTCCGAAAACGTCGAAGCACTTTTGCAAATATGCGATATCTTGATAAACTGAGCAGATATTTGAGGTATACACAGCTACTTTCTCGCCTGAAAATATGTTAAAAGTTTATTTTGTGACCCAAAAAGATTAGTAAGAGTAATTTTAAAACTTAGTAGCGGCCGCCATTATTGGAAACTGGAGTTTGGCTGAGCCGCTATGAATTCTGGGATATGGTAGGCCACGAAGGACACACCCGACCCATCCTTCAAATTCGGGGAAAAGGAGGACGCATTTATCGGCTGCATTCGGAGGAGTTTACGAATTTGGACAGCCTTCGGCGCGTCGCTGTGACATAATCGGTCTACAAATGCGGCCTCAAGAGGATGTAGCCCATGAATTTGGACACGACCAAGGTGTTTGACAGCCCTGGAATCTCATTTTGCCACCCCCGCCCCAAAAAAAAAAAAAACTACTGCACTCAGTTGTTTACTTAAAATTCTTGTTCAAACTCATATGTAGTGTGAATATGTGTTGCTAGCTATAGCCTGGAACCAGTTAGCATAGCTTAGCACAAAGAGTGGGTGCAAACCAGTTAGCCTGACTAATACCCAGATCAAAGGATGACTGTAAAGAGCATTTGACAAATTTCTTTTGCCAAGACAAAAGGTTAATTAAAAACCCTGAAAGATACTGGTTGGCAGATTTCACCATCATCTAAACGCTAAGCTAAGCTAAGCAGCTACTAGCTACAGTAAGTGGCATTCATGTCATGAGTTCTCACACCTGCCATGAAGCAGGAAATTCTATGACTTTGTTGAATTAGTGCTACAATGCTAACAGTGACAGTGAATAGTGAATCTGCATAATTTTTAGTTTTTATATGTGAAAGATGAAAAACGATACCTTTGCAAGAAGACCTGCAGAACCTGCAGTCAGCTGAGACTGAGCGACAAAACGTTTCTCCCACTGAAAACGTCTTCTTGACACGTTTAGTTACTCATTTTGTGTCATACTGAACAGGTGCAGTTTGTAAATCATACGACTATTAAAACATCAAGATGTTGACGGCAAAAATATTTATCTCGAGGCGTCATAACAGAACTTTACAAGTCGTCTCAGTGGGTGACCTCATGCTAGCCATAGCCAAACAAACTCGTGCGCGCGCCCTGTGACATCACGTTTCTATGGCCGCTGTTGAGCTTCTGTGGAAGTTTCTCCCACCACCACGTCCTCATTCTTTTAATGCTGTCGCAGCAAAGACTTAGAGAAAAATTTAAACTGCACATAATTCTTCATGCTATCGTTCCAGCCATGCTAATACTTTAGTTCTTGATAAAACCTTAAAAAAAGATATTTTGGCCATTCAACTTAATCAAATCCTCTATCCCGGCACAAGTACATTCCTTCTTGTGCGTGTTTCTCCAAATGAAGTAAACTATTTGACAGAGATTATCCTCGGGAGAGACTGCCAAAGTAGAGTATTAACAAAGGGCAACTTTCCCGCCACGCATTTTTCACGCCAGCAGCACAAAGTGAAATTGGTTTCTGAGCTCCTAATGCACCGGTCTCCCCTGTCAATGGGTGATTAGCTGAAAGGGCTTTCATATTACGGCCAAAGTTGCAAGGCTCCTTTCAGACGAGAGTCTCGTAAAAGTTCGGGAGGTTCACTTTTCTCATTAGGTTGGAGTCAGCTTCGATTTCCTGTGTGAGCGTGGAGTGGCAGGCCTTGGGTGACTGTTCTAAATGTAAATCATGGCTGAATGGAATTACACCGACAGTCAGACATCTGTATTTTAATTGGCCCCCGGCCACTGCCCCCCTTCTTCCCCTTCTTCACTCCCCCACCCTTTCCAGCCCCTAGCAACAGGCTCCCACAAAAAAAACACATTAATTTATATCCCCGGCGCAAAGAATACACCCGGCTGGTGTGTGCAGAACAAGGGGGAAAGAGCCTGCAACCTACATGGCAAAAACAATATTTAGCAAATGAAATCACTGCTACCATCCTCGCCGTAGCGTCAGGATGACAAGGCGGCCCAAAAATATTTCACTTGGCCACTCGCTGCGGGTTCCTGCAGTCTTTGCCCGCACATGTTTGTTTTGACTCGAGGCTGCTTATTTTCACTATGGGCTATCTGGCCGTGGGCTGTTAATTGTGAAGGGATCTGGACAGAATGGTGTGTTTTGAGGAAAGGGATTATTTCAGTCAGTCCAAGTGAAGTGTGTATACAGCGCGCCCGCTGTTTAACCGGGGTGGTCGCTGTGCACTTGAAAGGAGAGGCGGCTGGGAAGAAAGGCAGAAGTAGAAGAGAATAATGGGGAAATTGAATCTTTCTGAGATGAAAGCGTCGCAGGCTGATAGAGCGATGATGACCACACATCCTAATGAGCAAAGTCATCAGGATGTGTGGGAATCCAGATGCAAACCTCAGTGTGTTGTTAGTTAATCGTAACAGGAAACCACAACCGTGTTGTGTTGAGGACTTGGTGGAGATGGGCGCGAGCGGAGACCTCAGATGGATTTATGGATAATGGGTTTATTGTACGAGCTAATTGTTAGAGGATCTGGGCTGCGTGGTGCGTTTGGAGAAAAGGGATTATTCCGATCAGCGTATCCCACCGGTGGAATGTGTGGCTGGGGTCCAGCGTTGGTGTATGGAGGACACTGTGTCTGGACGAATAAGAGGTGGGAATGGGAGACGGTGAGAAATGTGACTCTAAGACAAGCGCCTTAAAGCAGAAGAAACTCGTTAGACTCGAGCAGAAGGCTGATGAAACGCCTCATGCTGAGGCCTCGGCTGAATTTACTGCGTGGGAATAATTGAACTATGGATTTTCTTTTGTTCACGTACTTTTTTTTTTCTTTTGCTTTGCTTTTATTTATTTCCCCTAAGTTCTTTTCCTCTAATCTGCCATTTGCCACAGGATTTACATCCCAGTATTGAGTACACCCAGAGAACCACTCAGCGGAATAAGTCCATTACTCACTCA